>NC_051232.1:25292938-25525438 GCF_015220715.1 Pygocentrus nattereri
CTGTACACACCGAAGTATGCGTGCATGGTTGCTATGGCATCTCACTGTAAACAATCAAGGTCCACCCACGATCAAAGCGCAGTGCCTCCGTACTCAGACTCCACCTTTGACGTAGGAAGGGTGTGTGTGTCCCTGCCTGCGGCGTCACTGCTGACCCCTGAGACAGTTTGGCTCATGTAGTGTTAGTATAAGATGAGTTGACCTGTTTTTCCCTCTGAGAGTAAAGGAATCTGGTATCACCCTCAGTTTGTTTTTGTGTTGTATTTAGTAAGATGTCAGACACAAAAGCTGGCAGTTTATTAGAAACGTGGAAAATAACCATAGCGAACAGTTAAACTGGGTTCAAGGGTATTTTCTTCCCTTTGCTTTACCGTTTGACAACGATGAAGGTTCAGTTCAAACAGCTACTATTGTTATATATATCTGAAGGACATCTACGGATGCTTCCAGGAACATCACTCATGTGTTCAGAAGTGTTAGCAGAACTACTATTGCTCTAACGCCACTACTGATCATAGGAAAAGCAAAAATAAACCAATAAATTAACTTTTTTTTTGTTCTGTGGCAAATAAATGATTGCCATCGCTCAGGCTGGCTGTTTCTATGGTAACTGATAACTCTGTTATCTGTCACTGGGCTCAGGCCTAGCCACACAACCATCACACTGCAATAGGACCACTGCACTCATATTATTTCGGTCGTGGGGCGGTCTGCTGTGTTCGATCAAAGCTTGTAATTTGGAGTTCCCGCAGTCCAACAAGGATAAATAAAAGAAAACAGTCCCTCAACTGTGAACTACTTCTCGGGAAGTTGGGATAGTGTTCTTATCTCCTGGTTCATCATATGAAGTCATACCAACATGGCTGCCCACCCCGTCAACAGTAATAAAGAACCACGTCTCTGACTTTAAATATTTGCTGGAGATCAGTCAAAACACAGATGCAGTTGGTGACCATGAGGTTTTCTGTTTTGAGAAGGTAAAAACCTCAGAAACATGAAATCTTTCACTCCTATCACGCATGTTAGCAGGCTAGCTTGTCAGTGTGGCTTTGGGGATTTACAAACCGTGTCACTCTTTGTCTGCTATATTACAAACAACTACTTTTGTCTCCAGTTCCATCTTATTCCATGTGCTTTGTGAATCATCCTCTAGCTTTTTTTTCATCCTCCTGCTGTATTTTTTGTGATACCTGATGCCAGAACTGATGCTGAGTGGAGGCCGGTCAGAAACAGCAGTTGAAGTAAAATGCTGACGTGAGATCAGATCACTAAACTCAACCTCAGTGATCTACGGTCCAGATGCTCTTTCTGACGCTGCTTTTTGGAGATTCTTTCCGAATAGGGTCTCATTAATGTGAGTGCGTGATAAAACCGGACAGGGGCGTGTTTAGACAAGTGGGTGTTATGATACGGCAGCCCTGGAACACGATACCAGTTTAGACACCATCTAATCAAGGTGTGAGGAAGGAACAGAAAACCAAACTACCGGCTAAGTAGGTTTGTGAAAGTTCGCATGTTAAACCAGGGCTGCCAGTCGTTGTGTGTTATCATTCTCTCTGCTGTGCCACAGCTGATTCCAGTCACAGAGGGCACTTAGAGAGTTTTTCCTGCTCTGGCAGTAATCGCTAGTGGTCTGGGCCCACTTTTCTGGAAAGCTGTTTTGGAAAAAGATCTGTTATAAAAAAAGTTGTACAAATAACACTGAACTCATTTAAAGTAGTTTGACATGTTTGGATGGTATAACATGCCATGCCATAAACAACAAGTGGACAGAAATGGTTGAGCTTTCCAGCTCTGATTTTACCTACATGTGTTCAGTTTTATAGACAACAGTCTATAAAAGGGTCAGAAACTACATAAGCAAGTCTGCTTGAGATTGCTTAAAAAATCATGGTTTAAGGTTGGTGATGATTTATGTAGCAACTTTACATAATGCAAACTTGTTTCCATAAGCTTTGTTAATGACATTAGACCTTTTAGCTAACATGTCTTGGCTGGATGCCTGCATTTAGGGAAGAGGAAAATAATGAGCGTTTCAGTTTTTGCTTTACCCAGATCCTTTTCAGTGTTTCCTCCTGTTGATCTCTCAGGATCACATGTTCCTGTTTTTGTTTATGTGTACAGGTGCTCTCTCACACACAACTTTGACCGGGACCAGAAGTGGGGCTACTGCGGTCCACAGCCACGGCTCTTCAACAGTGAGGAGGCCCTACCATACCCATTTTTGTACACACGTGTTTAAGTTGGCTTATTCCACTAGGTAGTGAGATTAGTAGCTAGTATTTTTCATGTATTGCAACATACTACATACATTGGAGTAACTGCAACACTGGCACAAGCAGCTGTCATGTTCACATTAGCTGGCGAATTGGTTACCAGTAAATACTTAACATATCGCTGTTGTAGGAAAAAAACCTCGTATCTCCAAAATAGTAACTTTACAGGAGAAGGAAAAAACCTACTTTACTTTTAATGGAAGTCAATGGAACCAGACATCTTTCCAAGCAATTTTGGGCCATTTCTTTTGGTCCATTCATCATGAAATTTACACACAATGTAAAGACCACCAGGCATTTTCAAATTAAATTAAAAACTGAAAAACGCCAAAAATGGAGATACGAGGTTTTCTTCCGACAGCAGCGATATGTTAATGTGACTGAAATGATTTAGTTGTGATGACATTGTATGATACATTCTCCACATTGTGATTAGCTGTTTCAGTGTTGAAATGCTTGCAGCTGTTGTGGCAAGTTTCAGACAAGTTGCAGGGCGCTGTACAGTGCATTATGAAACGCTGGTGAAAAGTAAGTCCATGTAAGTTTTAAGCAGCTAAAATTGCGTGAAAGTTTTACCATATAAAGCCAGACCTAGAATTAGATTACTCATGGCCTGAGCTTGTTCCATGGGGGGAGGGATCTGTTTGTGTTTGCGTCGAGTTTGATGCGAGTGACGTTAAAGATGTAAACACCCGACGCAAATGTGTTTAGATGAGTCAATGCACTAATGCATGCAGATGAAGGGGCAGATTAATGTATGTTTTTCTCAATATCTAAACTTTAACCCAGGTGCGCACGTGTAGTTATCAAATGAAAAGTGCACATTTTAGCCACAGTGATGTACATTACTTCAGTGTGTGACTGTATGTCAGACGGCCAGCGTGTCGGTTCTGTATACGGAGTTTGACATTTCCCGTGTGTCAAAGATACAGTGACTCAGTGGAACTTTCTTATGGGAACAGCCTGTTTAGCTCAATATATGTAGTCACTTGCTGACAACTCAGGAGTTTCCAGTGTACATGATGAACAATATTTTTTTGCTCTCTGTCAGATTCAGCTTCAAATGAAAATGGCCTGTTTGTCTGTACAGAGCGCTGTGCAGAAGTCAGAGACCGCCCTTAATTTATTTCATTTCCAGTCAAAATGGCCATTAAACAAAAGTTATTCTTTATTCAGCTTCAGCAAAAAAATAACTTATTATTTAAGAACACATATGTAAGCCTCAACAGCTACAGATAATCAAATGTTTTAGTTTTCAGTTGTTTCCACAATTATTCCTAAAAGTAATATAACCACCTTGGCCTTGATTACAGCTTTCATTCATTTTATGGGACCTTTATGCGGCTTTCTGCAGGGGTGTTTTTCCACACCTGCAAAGTTGCTGGTTGCTTCTCCTCAAAGTCCAGGTAACCCAAACTGATTCGCCAGTGT
The DNA here is from genome assembly GCF_015220715.1 of Pygocentrus nattereri. Classification (NCBI taxonomy): domain Eukaryota; kingdom Metazoa; phylum Chordata; class Actinopteri; order Characiformes; family Serrasalmidae; genus Pygocentrus; species Pygocentrus nattereri. Next base: position 25,296,646 of record NC_051232.1, read on the forward strand.
TAAGGTCTGGAATCTGGAGTGGACAGTCCACCAGCAGCTTCTTTGATTGATTTGCAAATTTTCCTGTGATGATTTATTTATTAGGCATGGAGATTTAAACAATTTTGTGGTCAAGTACTCAAAAAAAGAGTTCCATTTGTCTTTCTAATGCAAGTCTTATATATATAATATATATATATATACACTCTCTTGAGAAGTACTTCAAGTACTAAAGAAGTCCTGAACTTGTACTTAGTGGCCTATTTCACTGGAAATAACTGAAGGGTCTCTGGTCTCTGACTTTTGCACAGTGCTGTATATTCAGACCTCTAATCCACTCCCTTTTTCTTTCTCTCTTTCCCTCTTTCCTCAGGCTTTCTGAGCTCTCACAGAGATCGGAGCCTCTGCGAGCCAAACCCATGTAAGAATGGCGGTGTGTGTAGGCCGGTTCCTCAACGGCACGCATTTGAGTGTGTGTGTCCGGATGCCTTCATGGGGCCAGCGTGTGAACTGAGTGAGTGAACTGCACTGAAAGAGCTGCATTACACACCAAACCTGTTCTGCCAATCAGACATTAAAGCTTCCTTTCCACTGAAAACACTGGTTATACAGAAGAGCTGCCAGTGTGTCTGCTGGAGTGTGTTGTTAGAGCAAGATCTTGATCTGAAGTCACACACTTGTCTCACACCACACTGATTCGTGAGGTAATCTCAAACAGACTGCTTATGAGGTTTTTGACACTGTATGCCATACGGTTATGTATAAAAAATGGACATAAGTATATTTCATAGCTAAAACACTTGTTGATGTCTGACTTCTCCCTGTACTTTTGCCCATTTTAATAGATAACAGCATGTCAAACAGTGCCAGAAACCACATAAGCAAGTCTGTTTGAAATGACTCGTGGTGGTGATTTAGGTATGCAGTTCTCAGAAGCTAAGTGGGATATAACTGGGGTAAAACTGCAGCTACTAGTTTGCCTCTTAGCCTCTTAGCCTCCATAGAAGCAAATGTCAGATGGTAAACATGTCTTGGCTGCTCAGATTCATTTGGGAAGACTGTGTAAATATACTTTTTTGCCAATCTATCATTGTAAACTTGGTTCTACCTGAGCCTAGGTGACCTGGCTGTGTGGTAAGCTGCTGGTATCTCTACACATCCTCAATTATACCCTTCTCTTTCATCAGGCTAATGATCAGGTTTCACCTTTTATAGTCTCTCATTCTCTCTGTGCTCTTTTATCTCTGGTCTTTGTCTGACCCCCTGCTCTGATTGGTAGAGAGATGTCTGGCCTTTGTTCTGATTGGCTGTTAAAGGCAATGGCCTTGGGCCTGCTCGTCTCAGCCTGGCTGACTTATGAGAAAGTCATGTTCTCAACACCTGTGTTCAGTTTATGGCTCAAAACTGAGGAATTTCACGTGTCCTTTATAAAATTAGCTGGATTACGTTTTAAATGTCAGCCTCCCTGAACTTTCTCACTGATTTTCAGTTCCATTAGATCATTTGCTTGCTGGCTGTTTTCTTCAAGACTAAATCAAACTGACTCATAGTTTAGCTGTGTGCTTCTCATTTTGCATGTTGTAGTTTTGCAGTCATCTGTCATTCGCCAGTTAGCAGAAGGTGGGTTGCTGTTAAAAGAAACACACACACATACACACACACACACACATTCCCCCAGGGTCGTGAGGGGGTGCTGGACCCTATCACACCCACCATCAGGCAGACAAACAGACAGACATACACAGTCATGCACACAATTGCACCAAAGGGCAATTCAGCATGTCCAGTTGGCCTGACTGCATGTCTTTGGACAATGGGAGGAAACCGTACCCAGAGCAAACCCCTGTAGACACGGGGAGAACATGTTAAAAGAACAGTTTGATGAAAAATGACTTATTTTAGACTTAGACAGGTTCCCCTTGATCACAGATTTAGTCAGATGGTCAAGACAGTGCTTGCTTCTTTAGCACAGCTACAAGGCCAGAAGTAATGAAAGATTGCAGCCCACCGATTAACACTGTGCAAACTGCATCCCTGTGTCATCACACACTTTCCTTAAACTGCACCAAGTAAACTCAAACACCGTATTACATACTGTTTTATATAAAAATGGACTACCATACATAGCAAAGCTAACAGCAGTAGTAGCAGCCAGCTTGAAGCCAGATTTTTTGGCTTTCCCTTTGTCCACCCAGACTTTTCCTTTAAATGAAGTGATGTAAGTGAGCAGTATGTTCTGTTACAATACACTTTCAGTTTTGATCCAACGGGTGTTAAAAGAATAGTTTGGTAAAATGTACCTGGATGTAGTTGGTCAGATAAGATGTGTTTGGAGCCCAAATTTAGCTTCTTCCATTCAGCACTGAAGCTGTGAGGCTAATTATGAGGTTTTAGCTCCAGCAGTTTCAGCTACAGAAGCCAAACTAAAATCACATGGCTTGTTTTTTAGAGTCTGGCATCTTATAGTGATGTCCAAAAATCTACAGAATGACCCTCTAATCACGGTGTGCTAAATCGTAAAATCCAGACTGCTGTATATATCTGTTGATCATCATCATAAAGAGCACTATAATAGGGAACAACAATAAAGTAATCATTTCCTGCTCTAACTTTACACACGGTTTTCTGTCACTTTGCGACAGTAGTCACAAACTGTTGCACATACACAGTGTCTGCTGGAGTACTTTGTGCACTACTATTGCTCGGTATTGTGTAAATAGTCTTTTACCGCATGATTGTATCTCCATTTAGCCCAGTGGTGGACGAAGTACACAAATCACGTACTTGAGTTAAATTAGAGATACCCAAGGAAAAATATTACTCCAGTAAAAGTAGAAGTCCTTACTCTAGGCCTCAACTTGAGTAAAAGTACAAGAGTATTTGCCTTCAAATGTACTTAAGTATCAAAAGTAAAAGTACTATAAGAGTAATTCTGGCTCTGATGTCCTGTTATTATTTCTGTAACAAGACTCGCTTCATGAACTCATTTTGGGTGAAAATCCTCCAGCGTCTCTCTTGGTAAGCCAGTCTTTTAATAGAACGTCATTAATTAGTGACACTGACGTCTATTAAAATGATGTGATTGTGAGACGCAAAGCACTGAAGGTAAACCGTTTCCATCAAGTAGAACCAAAGTCCCTCTGAAACAACTTTTTACAAACAAGCAAAGTTTCAGTTTAAGATTACTTTGTAAATTAGTTACAAGTTGAATAAAAACTTGCTTTAAACTCAGGATCACAAATATGTTTTCCTTTACTGTGTTGATCTGTAGGTCTCTGTTCATAAACATAAACTAACCGAAACCTATTTACTATAAAATGAAAGTTTGTATGAATTCAGAAAAAAAGAAACACGCCAGTCACGACTGCATATGTGGACATATTTCTATATTATGGTCTATTTACACAAAGTTAGGTTAGTTCATCATCTAGGTGACGTATGTGCTCCCAAAGTTTTACGCTGCTGCGCTGATGTTGAACCGTGTGCTGCACTGGGTCGGTCTGACCAACAGGTCAAAACAAGCTCAGAACAAAGTGACCGCTGTGCCCTGATTGGTGTTCTTTTGTTTTGACATGTTACGTTTTTATACACACAAAAACCAAAAGGAATGGCAGATTTCTTAAAATGTAGCAGAGTAAAAATTAAAATATTTGACTTTGAAATGTAGTGGAAAGTAAAAAGTCGCCCCAAATGGAAATACTTAAGTAAAGTACAGATACATGAAAAACTACTTAAGTACAGTAACTAATTACATTTACTTAGTTACTGTCCATCACTGATTATGTTTGCTGCTGTTGTTAAAGGACGTCTCCCAGCAACATGCATCTGAGACCACAATTTATGGCTTTATCAGGCGGAGAAAATCACATGCAAAATGGGCTGCTGGTTGCTCAGTCTTTAGCAAATTGAGCAGAATATATAATTAGCCTCATTTCCGAAATCTAAACCCATTTTCTGTGTGATCTTTGCACATCTGTGTGATTCCACATTTTGGGTGTGTGAGGGACAGAAGCTCATTTTGGGCTTTCCATGCTACAGCCCATAACCTGTGCATTTACACGGTTTTGTACAATGTGCTGGTAGAATACATTAGATTTGCACCTGAAAAGCTTTATCACTATGGTCTTCGAGTTGGAGGTTTACTGTGCAACTGTCCATTGGAATAGTGCAGTACTAGTCTATATTGTGTATATGTGTATATTCAGAGTCAGTGTGTGTGTGTGTATATTTTTTTTTCTTTCTTCTTAGATATTAATTTTTTTTTTTCACCTGTGTAAATGTGATGTGACAATAAACGTGATTTGATTTGATTTGATGTGCAGTTTCTGTAAGGATAGCAAATTGACTCCCATACTGGTGAAAGAATATGACTATTACTCCTAGGTGCTTTTGCAGCTCCTGATTTTCTAACTGGGCCTATTTTGACCAGCTTATGCTATAAATTCCAGAAGCATACTGAGTCTGTTCTCTTTAATTGGTGTAGAAGTGATCAAAGTTTTCCGTTCTTTGTTGTGACCGGTAGGCAAGTGCTATGAACCACTGCACCTGAGACATTATGACATCGGGGAGTCATGGGGAAAAATCCACCTGCGTAATGTGGAGCTGTGCAAGTGCCTCCGCGAGGGTGTGTCCTGTGAGCGTGTACGATACAGAGGTAGGACTTTCCATACAAAAAGACACTCATTCGCACAGTATTTCGGGTCATGCTACTCGTTCTGTGCTTGCACTTATTTTACTTTCTGGTGTTTGTGTTTCTGTATAGTCTGCCAAACTAATTCCTGTGAGAATGAGGGCATCTGCAGAATCATTGAAGGCACAGGAGAAGTGTGTGCCTGCAGGGAAGAATACAGTGGATCACGCTGCAGTATCAGTGAGTGAACTCACAGCAGGTTTCTTAGGCATGGATTAACCTTAGTATTGCGAAAAAAAGGGGTCATTTCAATGGATTCCCAAATAAAAAGCCATTTTAGTCTATGCTTCATGGTTATTATGGGTCTGTGAATCTGGCTTTATAAGTGCATTCAATTTCTAGGCCCTGTGCACTGCAGTCATAGCAAGCACTCTTCCAATATTTCATTTCCTCTCACCTTCTTTCTTCTGATTTATTATTGGACTCCCAGACTTTACATTGTTTTTTTATTAGCAGTCAACATGATAAGATGTTTGTTTTGAAAATATGAATTTAGATATCCTATTAATTAAAGTTGGCTTGACAACGCCACAGCAATCACCTGGGATATCAATGCAGTGGCCGAGCAACACCTCAGCAGCCACATAGTATCTCATAGCACCAACTTTCCCCTCACACCAAACAGACTTTTTCAGCCATGCCACCTAAGCCCCCACCCACCGCTACCCACGTTAACCTTGTCTATGTGTGTTTGTGTTTATTCAGGGCCAGAGCAAAAGTGCTATAGGGACAATGGCGTGCTTTACCGTGGCACTGCTAACACTACAGTATCTGGTGCCTCCTGTCTGCCCTGGAACTCTGACCTCCTTTTTGATGAGCTAACAGTGGACACAGTCCACAGCACCACTCTAACAGGACTGGGTGATCATTCCTTCTGCAGGTTAGGCCACATTGCCTGTGAAATACTTCATACACAATGCTGATGCAACATCTACATTGGGCAAATGCCACACACAGTGCTAATGCACATCTTCAAAAGCTAATAGTTGGTTTCCATATCCAGTCAAGCAGGAGCACACCCGATTCTACTTGTTTACTGTCTTCAGACAACTGATCATATGCGCTCCTACTTTAATGTGAATGAAAACCTGCATCCACACTGGACGCATTAGATCAACTGTTGGCATAATTAGGAACTGACAAAAGAATCAACCAATCATGGTTTGATTTACAATTGGTCGGACCAATTTTGAGAGAGCAAATGGCCGTCTAGGCCTCCTGGAAGTCTTAGATACGTCTCTGACTGTGAATACAAGCCTGACCAGGTTTCTTTCAGAAGCAGCCAGGTTTCTGTCACAGTACAAAGTAAAATATGTTAATGTCTGTTGGAAGCTTTTAAGAAAACAAGTTTAATCTAGAATGGCCAAATGTTCACATGCACCACTGTTAGAATGCTATAATACTAGAATACTATAAAGACGTTCTTTCTTGTTTTTTTTCTAATGCACATCCTCTTCTCGTCCTTACTAATGCTACATGGTGCACAGTGCAACCAAAGTCCTTACATGGAAGTCGGTCCACTCAACGTGTATCTTGGCAGTGACCCCGGGGTATTTTTACTAGGCATATCAACTCAAAATCGAATGTCAGTTGAATGTCTCCATAACATCTGTTCTTAAAAAATCTGACAAAAATCACAAATAGTTTGTAGAGTTTGATGCAAATAACAACAAATGGGTTTTTGTATGATGTTCTGGCTACTTTTATACAGTTAGGGAAGATCCACTTGCGACTTTATCCGCAAGGCGATTCTTTATATTGTAGGGAAGGGCGTTCTTGACTGCCCTATTCATTTTTCAACCAGTTAACTGTCTCTTTCTTCTTTATAATGTGTCTGGCATACCATTCACATTATACACTAATACCATATACAGGGTAACATCCACCTTGTATGTTAGTGCCATATCCTAATGCAGTGTCCACATGATGCTAATGCCACATTTTAGTGCTCATGCAACCTACTATCTTTTTGATACTGTGCTACACTAATGCTACAGCCATATCTACATTATGCTAATACCACATGCTATTGCAACATCTACATGCAGTGCTAATACAACATCTACAGTATGCTAATGCTGCATACTGTGCTATTTCAACATGTGCATTACTCTAATAACACAAGCTAATGCTACTTATTGCGGGAATGAGTACTCAGTGAATGGGAGTAAATGGAGCTTAACGGGTGAAAATGAAAAGTAAAATGAATCCCTTGCCCAGAAACCCAAGCGGGTTTTGTGCAGGAAGATGCTAGCATCGTTGCTAGAGAGTGCTGATTGGTTGGCGAGCGGAGCAGCTCATTGGCTGATCTCGCTCATTGACGTCATGAACCGTCATGAACGAGGCGCCGTTTTAAACTCGATATATAACTAATCTATAACTCGAGTTTAAAAGCTCTTAAAAATATAACAGCGGTGTTAAAATGTTTTATGCTGTATTCTTTTACATCAAAAATGTTTAAGCAGTTATAAACCATGATTGTGGTCATATGCTCCACCTCAACCCATTCATTTTGGACTCGCTCGGGAGCGCCCTCATAACATGCTTACTCCGAGAACTCATGGATAACTGTTGTAACTGTAATAGTAATCTTGTAATTGTTGCTGATTAGCTGTGTTGCTGAAATGCAGGAACCCTGATGAGGACGCGCTACCATGGTGCTACACAATGAGTGATGGGGCCATTTCATGGGAATATTGTGATGTGCCATCTTGTCCCAGAGGTCCATGTGAGTAAAACCTCAAAGCTCATTGACCCGAAGGATGAATATTTTAGCAGTGGGTTGTTCTCAGGGCCTTTTAGGCAGAGCATGCTAGATTAACTACTAATGATATTAGGAATTTGCAGAGAATGAGCCCATCAACCAAGTTTTGACAGTGATTGCGGCCTATTCTATGAGAACAAGCAGCTCTCTAAGCTTTGCTCAAGTCACTGGCTATGAATACGAGCCGTAGTGCAACCATGTTTCAGTCAGTTGCTACAAGATGAAATATATTGTTGTCATTAAAAAACATGTATCTCCATTATTTTTTGATATAATTTGAACGCAGCAGTTGCCTTTTACATTGCGTGAACATTTTATAATGAAGGGACCAGTAAAAATGCTTAGAAATCACCTGGAATAAAATCTATTTCTATTAACTTGCATTAAAAGTTACACGTTTTTGGCTTCTTCTTAAGAAATGAGATTTTCAAGAGGTGAAGTGTTCAAATCTTGAACATATACAAGTTGATGTGCGCCAGTGTTAGATTAGCGCAAACATACTATTGGAATTCTCACAGTGATGCTAGCAGAAATGTTTGCGGTCTGACTAGACGGCCTAGCTGGACTGATTGTTCAGTGTTGCATATAGCAGCACTATGGAGGAGTTTTAAAGTGGACCACAGTAGTGCTTGCCCTGGCCTGGCCTGTTTTTCAGTGCTTTCCAAGACGTCTAGATTGTCTGAACTTAATGAATTTTCAATTCAAATTCAAATTCAATTTTAATACATTGTTAGACACAGTTTACATGATCCTGGAAGGCTAAACTGAGCAAAAATACCCTTGGAAATCAAGCAGAAACCCCCCTTTTAACTATGTTTTCAATATTCATTCCACACAATTGATTCCACATGACATGACATGTTAATTCACGTCATTGTAAGATCAATTTAAAACGAACTGGACACACACATACACAATCCCAAACTGACACCGAATAAACACTGCAGTATTTGCCCAGGAGCCACAGCACATCGGCGCTGAGGGACTGCTCTAAATGAATGAAAAGTGATATGTTTGTGAAACGGTTGACTACTGTTCTCTGTCCCTGAGCACAAACATCAGACGCAGAATTCTGCAGAATTTGTCCTCGTCAGTCTTGCCGGAAACAGACGCGTTCTAGCAGGTCTTCAAAGTAACTATTTCTGACATTTAAAGTGGAGCCATTTCAGTCCGTGTCTGTGGCTCCTGGGGTGCTGACTCAGCTCTCTGTGTGCTGATCATGAAAAACGAATATATATCAGAGTGATAAATCAAGAAGAAATTGGTTGAAAGATGACATACGTTTTTGCGCAGTTTCATACCTTTAGCGTACTAAAAAGACGCTTATACGCACTGCCAGTCAAAAGTTTGGGGACTACCAAGTTTGATTTTCAGTATTACTTTTCAGTGGAGTGAGAAATGAGGTTGGCATAAAAGAGCTACATGCTAATACTTTGCTAAATTATAGCACGTGTTAAGGTTTGTGATTTCCTCAGTATGTAAACAATTATTGGACAGTGTTCAAAAAATGGGTTTTGGACTATTTTCAAACATTAAAATCTAGAAAAAAGCAAATAAATAAATAAATCTAACAAACGGAACTGTGCAAAAGTGCTATTTGTCTGTAGAGTAGGCATTTATTTGTTAAACTTAACATTAAAATAAACACAAAAAACAAATAAACAGGAAGCATTTACAGTGACCGTCCAATACCAAGTTTAATCTATTCTTCATTACAGTAAATAATCAGGTGTGCTGCTGATGGAACTACACCTCAAACCAAATCTTACATCTTACATTTTCAGAAAAATGGGACGTTTTTCTGTTTGTTAAGGTGGGCTGGAGGTTAGGGAACTGTCCCTGTGACTGGAAGGCTGCAGGTTCGATCCCCAGCGCTGATAGTCCATGACTGAGGTGTCCTTGAGCAAGACACCTAACCCCCAATTGCTCCCTGGGCGCTGTGGATAGGGCAAGTGTGCTCACTGTGCTCACCCCTAGTGTGTGTGTATTCACTAGTGTGTATGTGGTGTTTCACCTCACGGATGGGTTAATTGCGGAGGTGGAATTTCCCCTTTTGTGGGATTAAAAAAGTACCGCTTAACTTACGGTACAACTGTGTACCTTCATTACGTTTTTTAAGGTGAAAAGTACATATTTGTATATTTAAATAACCTAATGTTTTAAAAAAGAATAAAGAAATAAAAAGTCTGGAGACAAGACGGGGTGTGTGGAGTCAGTACATCTTAAAAATATGATTGCAACAGATTATGGCGTCATTATGTTCCCTTACTAAAGGGACTGAAGACGTACCCTTGAGGGTACCACCTCACTGTCTGTTTAGTATGTTTGTATGAGAATGTGGGCATAAATTTAAAGCTGTAAATTTAATTAGAAAGTTTTTTTTTGTCAAAAACTAAATGCTGATGCAACGTCAGTCCTCCAATGCGTTTCAGTTAGGATGCAGCTCTGTCCGTTCAAACCATTTCAACGGATTCTGACATGGAGGCACTTCAAACAATAGAAACGAGCAGGGAGAAGGCTGATGACAAATCCATGATGGAGGACAGAAGCTCCGCTGTGTAGTCTTTTCCTGTTCTGAATGACTTCATGGCTGTTGTCTGACAATAGACAATAGCTGACAATAGAGAATAGCAAAATAGACAACAGCTGACAATATTGAAAAGTGGAGTAAGGATGACACCCGACGTGCCTCAAAAAAGAAAGCAAAAAGAAAAAGAGGTAATCTCTGAAAATGGTACATTAAAATGGTCTATACAAGATCTTCAGTAGTCTATACCGTACAATCCAAGCTCATATCGTCTTACAGTTGCACACTCAAGGGTCACAATTCTGTGAGTGACACTGTAAATAGTTAATCTCTATAATCTCATTTGTCAGTATCAAAAATAATCAGGTTCTTCTATCTCTTTTTGCCTCGTAGCGGGTCGTAAAGTTCCTTCTGTCCACCTGACTCCAAGCCCCTCACCCACTCCTGCGCCAGGTCCCGTTGCAGGCTGTGGGCGGAGGCATGCAAAGCGTATTCCTCGCGGGCGGATTCTGGGTGGGTCATCTGCGCTGCCAGGCTCTCACCCCTGGATGGCAGCGCTGTACATCGGCGAGGAGTTCTGCGCTGGCAGCCTAGTCTCATCCTGCTGGGTCATCTCTGCCGCTCACTGCTTCTTACGCAAGTATGCCTCTGAGTCTGTGTGCTGGGGCTGCACAATATATCATTTGTTAATTGTTATTACAATATTGGCCTTTGCAGTACTGATATTGTTGAAGGCAGCATTATGCAAATGGATTTATAACAAATCACTGAACTGTTTACTGCTATGTTGGAAGAGTGGAGCATCAGTTGTTCCAGATGAGTTTCTGGGTGTTTAAGTGGAGGGTTTAGCAATCCAGTCTTATGTAAATACAAATAATCTTGGCTGAAATAAACAGTGTTTTAGCGATTTTACTATTAAGGCTTTTATGTTCAACGTTCATCAACGTTAAAGGAAAGCACAGATTTTTTCAAATTTCTGCGCAATTAAATGAATAACATGTCGAGCTGTCTGATGTGAAATGCCTTGTTCTAGAGAAACTCGCTGAGTCAGAATTGTTCGTAGTGGTGGTAATAGGAACCAGACGTCTGAAGGGCTTGTTTCTAAAAGCTCCCTCACTGAACATTAAATAAAATATAACTATTATTTACACTGAATTATTAAATAAAATGGGTAAAAATACACTGTCTGATGTCTGACACATTGTTTTACAGTAGTTTTGTGTTTGATTTTTTTTTTAAACCTATTTATTTAATCTATTCATGGTGGAGGGTATTGCCTGAAGGGTATTATAAAGCAAAATAGTTCTCAAAGGAAACAGATTGACCACCATTTTACCATCATCAACATCACATATAAAAACTCAGAAGAGATTTGTAGGTTCACTGGTGGTTTCAATATGTAAATAAAATGGGGAGCACAGGTTCCCATCTCCACCACTATAAAGAAATCGGAGTCTGTATATTTCTCTACAAAGGAACAATTCCATATCACACCACACTGAATGACTCAGCGTCACTGAAATTTTGAAATTCTGCAGAAATTTGGAAATTTGGTGGAATTTCTCTTTAAATAGTTCTTCAACACAGCATTGTTGTACACAGTGTAATACTCTATCATTCTTATTTAATAGATCTATATAATGGGAAACTACTAACGTTTAAAATGCAGGAGAAAAGAGAAAAGAGATTTTTCGGCATCAGGAAAATAGCAAAACAAATATATCTCATTTAAAAAATACATCTACAATTGAATATGAATAGTTCAGTATTTAGTGTTTTCACCCTTTGCCTTTATTAGAGCTTCTGTTCTTCATCTTGTTATTCACCACCAAAGTTCAGTCTTAGAAGTTCCATTTTCTGCTCCTCACGGTCCAGATAATCCCAAATACATTCAGTGATGTTGAGGTCTGGCGTGATCAGTCCATTATTTTGGTGGCTTATGGGGTCTTGCATGATTGTTAAGAGTGCCAAATTTACTTGCAGGTGGATTCTCTTAAATCTAATCTCTTCAGAAACATCGCTTTAAAAACCAATAACTTGTACTTAAAGGAAATTCAGTAAATGAAGAGTGGTCTCTGACTTTTGCACACTGCTGTACATTATTAGTGTTTGTCTTTCTTTAATTCTCTCCTTCTCTTCTCTCATCTCTCCCTCAGTCCACTGAAGTCAACAGTGCGTGTAGTACTTGGCCAGCATTTTTTCAATGATACGGGCCCCAACACTCGAACGTTTGGCATAGAGAAGTATGTGCACTACCACAACTACGTTCAGTTCAACCCAACTGTGCATGATATTGGTAGGTACAGTTTTTAATGTCCCTCATCCACTCACACTCGTAGATACGTATAAGTTACACCTGTGAGTGCCTGCCCAAAGTTTTGGGTGTGCGTATGTGTGTTCACATTCCTGAACCTATATCACTCTTCCGATTCTCACGCATTCCTTCTTTCTGACTAATGCTATTCCGTACTTCAGTGATGAAGCTCATTTTGCATTTGTTCATGTTTTGTAACTGTATAACCTTCAGAGGAGTGTTCCTTTAAAGTGAAGGTTTGGCCCAAAACATACGCAAATCTTTAAAATTGCTGAAAATATAGTCAGCCAAATAGTCCCAGTCCAGTTTTTTGGCCCCCCCCTTTGTCCAACTCGAATACTTTAATGTTGAGTATGGGCTGATACAGAGACAATATTTGTGTTTTCATTGGTAATATTGGTATATAATTTAGGCAAGGCGTGTTAGTCTACCGCTCAATATTACAGTAAAATCACTGTTTTATTTAATATTTGCGTAATGTGAATTTCGTAAATGGTCATTTATAGTGTGTTCAGTGCCGGCTTGTGATCCAATTTGATTGACCAGTTTGATGACTTGACTATCAGTGACTTCAATATTCTGCAGCAAAATCACTTTTTTTGACATGTGTAACAATATACAGTCTGAACTGATGTCTTACATGAACATATACAGTGGAATTCACTGTGGTTAATTATATCATGACGGCAGTTTATTTTGCACACTCTTAATGAAAGTGCTCTTTAACCCTTTAACAATAGCAGAACCTTGGTGCTATATAGGACCTTTCTTTTAGTTGTTTGTAGAACCATACACAACAGGTTCTCCATCTCCATCATCCGCAACAGTAGTTATAATAAGTTGAGTGAAAAACAAAAAAACAAAGCTGAAACTGAATCTGTTTAAATAAGCCTGGATTGCCTCAGATCCTGATCCACTGAACTGGATTGGGACATCCCTACAGCTAAGACGTGCTGGATATCTAAAGTTCAAGCTTCAGGTAATTACAGCTTGTAGATACCAGGTCAGCGACCTGCTTGCCTAAATCTTTGCATGCTTGCCTTAAACTGTGTGGAATTGCTATATAGTCTCAAAAAAACGTGCTTATGCGGTAGAGATGCTGGAGCAGATCCAGGCACATGTTAATGGATCAGGTACATTAAAACTGATTCCTTACCTGTCTTTTTTTTTTGCACTCACTGTCAAAGAGGTGCTGAGATTAACCACAATCTGTGACAGTGAGACACATTTCCTGTCATGGTTGGCTCCTCCCACTACTCTATGTGCCCCTTTGTTTTGATCTTCCATGTGCATTTGTTTTGGTTTTCTAGTCCTGCCCCTTCGTTTCATGACTCCACCCCTGATTGTCTCTACCTGTGTTTGCACCTGGCCCTCGTTACCCTTATGTATTTAAGCCCTGTGTTTTCCCCTGTCTAGTGACTGGTCTTTGTTTGATCGTGTTTGATCGTGTTTGTTGGTTGTGTTGGATTCTGGTGTCTGTCATGTCTGCCCCCCGATCTATCCGTGTTGGCTCTATGAACCTGGACCGTTTAGACGATGACCCTGGATTTGCCCTTAATAAATCTCGCTTATCTCAGCACGTGCGTCCGCCTCCTCACTCCCCGTTACATTTTCAGAAGTTAAGAAAGTAATTTAATGTATTATTTTGCTGTGGAATTTGAAGTAAAAAAATCAGATGCACTATTAAACACAGTCACACAATGCACATATAAAAAGGAAGTACGTTTACTGTAGCATTTATTGTAATCCTAGATCTTACCCAAATAATGTGGCTGTTTTATGTAAGAAAATACCAGTATTGGATCTCATTTAGGACAAAAATACTGGATTGGGCCTTTCCAGCATGGAAAGGTGTTTAATGGTGTAAACGCCGGAGACCTAGTAGAGTGGCTGTTAATGGCAAGTCAGTTCAAAATGTTCATGTTTGTATATGTAGGTTTGCGACTGTGTCTTTCTGGTTTAACAGTGCTGGTGAAGCTGAAGAAGGTGAATGGCCGGTGTGCTCCTAAGACTCAGTTCATTCGGCCCATCTGTCTGCCAGACAGGTTCATGATGTTTCCTGACTATACATGCTGCACCATAACGGGCTGGGGACACATGCAGGAGAGTGAGTCAACTTAAAACATCTCACACATACAAGTACATACACAGGTTTCAGTCCCAGAGTCTCATGTTTTTCTTGTTTAAACTCGTTTTTAATGTCATTGCTTGGTAATTAATTGACTCTTCTGTGGCACACATGAATCTGCGGGGTCTACAGTGCTGGACTGTGTTAGGGCTGGTGTTAACATATATGTACATCAGAGGTGCTCAGTCCTGGTCTTGGAGATCTACTATCTAGAGAGCTCTGATCCAACACACCTGGCTGTATTATTTAGATGCCCCTGAAAGCCTTCATGGGGTGGTCAGGTGTGAGAGCTTTCTGTCTGAGCCACACCCAACCCGTAATATCAAGTTTTGAGTCCGAACCCAACCTAAACAGAACACACTTTTGTTCTAACCATGAAGTTTTGAGACTGAAACTGACCCGAGTACAGCAAAATTCTGTCTGAAATCCTTCGGTGACAACCCAGACGAGTTACTCACATAAAATCCGGTTTTCAAATACAGTTTCACTAGAAAATTTGGACAAAATTTTGTCACATTTACAGTGTTTTTTTCACTTTCTTCTTTTTTAGACCTACCACTGTAAAAAGTAATCAGGATTTTGAACACGTATTATTATACTGTAATGATCAGATTGTTGTAGTCTGACTGGAGTGAAAACATGTACAACCTGCAACCTAGTTGACACGTTTATACAGTCAGTATAACTTACTAGCAAAGATACATTTACCCCTTGATCTCACTTTGCGGATGACACTACATTGTCAGACTTTTTGTTGTGTCAGTTCATCACAGAACAACCTAACTAAAAATGTTCTTAAGAGTAAAATGTTCCATAGTGAAGAGTGTGGGAGCTGTGATTATGAGTGTTACTGTCTCTAGAGGCTGAGACCTGTACGAGACTGGCCCAGACCAGCTCAACATCAAATAAGAAAGGATAGTGCAGGTATATTTACCATATAGTTACAATGACAGCCGTCAGTAGATCATGGATACGTTAAAACAGTTCCATAAAATAAGCTGTTAAGTACATTTGTTAAAAGAGAATTTAAAATGAATTTTGATCAATGCTTCAATGCATCCCAAATGTTCGAAGTCTTGAAAGTAGTAACAGTAAAGTAAGGAGGAAAACAAAATCAGTCAGAAATGCACTGTACAATCTGTGGTGTACAGTAAAAAAAATAAATGTTGTAATGAAATAATTAAGATCATAATAGTAAAATTCAGTAATAAGAAGGTAAACCATTAAATGAATAAACAATTAAAATTACAATATAGTTACTTATCAAGTAACAGATCAGATAAGGATCAAATAAATAAGAAAAGAAATGATGAAAGAATGCTAATAAAAGAAATAAAAGTAACGAAATTAAAGTACAAAGTAAAACCATAGCTAAGACATAGCTAAAACATACAAACAAATCATATTAAAAGTTAAGAAAATCAAATGAAGCAGTTGCAGGCTGGCTGGAGGTGTTGGGTTAATTGGAGTACAGACGCATTAGCTGTGTTCATATAGAAGGCAATGGAAGCAGCCCACAAAAGCAGTAATACAGGCATGTGTGTTTGTGTGTTAGAGGGGAACTCGTATTCTCACCTGAGAGAGGGAATGGTGAAGATCATCCCGTATGAGAAGTGCTCTGCTCCAGACGTGTACGGTTTGGAGGTCAGGCCGGGGATGCTGTGTGCGGGTAGTGACACCTGTGTGGATGCCTGCCAGGTAAATCCTGCCCATAATTTTTAAACTTAATTTTGATTTGCTGCATCTATAATGTGTTGGTGACCAGAGAACGGCAGTTTCCCTCGTCTTAAAAAATAGCAGCAGGCCCATCGACTTGAAACTAGTTTATAATAGAAGTATCCTGAATTGAGTTTAGGCTTCAAAGTGGCTTTTAGGCAGTTTAGTGATGTTAAAGTTTTCCCTTCTTCTTTTTTTGTGTTACAAATTGGTTTGACTTAAAAGAAAAAAGAGTAGGAATCAAGATTGTAGTTTGTTTTTGGATGTACAAATCTCTTTAGTGGTCATTTGAGATTAAACAAACACTCAACAGACTCTCAGGCCCAATCCCATTTGACCTCTTGCCCCTACCACTTGGCCCTCAGCCCTCTGTTTTGCGTGTTCACGTCTATGGTTAGGGTGTCCCAATTGTTGAGATAGAGGGGTAGGGTGAAGTGTTAGGGCTATATGGCCCTCCAAACAGAGGTTTTTGTGCGGCACACTCCGAACGGAGTGTTATCAGAAAAAAAGAAAAACCGGCAAGTTGACTGCGCGAGCCACCAAAGAACCCCGCAAATGTATTTTCTCCATTAAAAAAAAAAAAAATATATATATATATATATATAGACAGATAACTTTCATATTATCTTAGTTTAATGTAGTTTCAATGTATTGTCGATTTCTTCATAACAAGCATAAAAATCGCTAACAGCATGCTAATATCTTGGTCGCTAGCTAGCTAACTTTCCTGTTCCACCTTAAATACTCCGGCACCTTAAATACGCCAGAAGCGCCAGAATGTAACTGCTGCACCATTTAAGGCGGAACAGGAAAATTCGAACAAGAAGCTGGAGAATATCTGACTTCGTATTACCAAAGAACTAGCGGTGGGCAATAATAAATAATGATCCTAAACCCTCTCTTTGAAAACATGAAGGTAAATGTAAATGTAACTAAAGCTCAGCGGTGAGATGGGCCACATCGCCTACAGAGCACCGCTACAGCCTGTTAGTAAAGCCTGATTTCTTTTATTTGAGAATTTGTCCTGTTTTGTAGCGCAATATTTCAACCACTTACCCTTGTAACTCAGTTTCAAGGGGTTAGGATGACACTGGAAAACAAGGGCTAGGGGTAAAAAGAAGAAATGGGATTGGGCCTCAGTAAAAAAAAAAAAAGAGGGTTAAACTTAGTCTTAGGATTAGGGCCAGTGTTAGGGTTAGGTTTGGGATAAGGTTGGTGAGGTTAATTCATAAAAGTATCAGCAGCACATCTACAAGATTTGCTTCAGGCAAGAAGAAATCTTGTGAAAAGTCCACCCACACCACTACACTGGTAGCATATTCCCACAAATTCCTCTCTATAATGGAAAGAACTACTCAAGCAGTCTGAAGAATTCATGAAAACTGGGTAAAAATACCTGCTTCACCAGCCAACAGAATTCAGCAGCTTAATTAGTGCCTTCTAATTAGTGCGACTGTGTGACGTCAACACTGATGTGAAGAACCCTTTATAGTATTGTATAGAACCATTTTCTGTACAGAAGCACATACAACCACATCACGTCGGGGTCACAGCTCATTTATTGGGCAGAGGTTAGGGATCCAGCCTCGTGACCGGAAGGTCGCTGGTTCGATCCCCAGAGCCAACAGCACGACTGAGGTGTCCTTGAGCAAGACACCTAACCCCCAACTGCTCCCCGGGCGCTGCGGATTGGGCTGCCCTCTGCTCTGGGCAAGTGTGCTCACTGCCCCCTAGTGTGTGTGTGTGTGTGTGTGTGCTCACTAGAGTGTATGTGGTGTTTCACTTCACGGATGGGTTAAATGCAGAGGTGAAATTTCCCCATTGTGGGACTAATAAGGGTCACTTAATCTAACTTAATACAACACATTCTCCATCAATCTGAAGAACGATTTTACCATGCAAAGGTCCATTTAAGCATTTGAGTGTTTGTGGTTCTATGTAGAACTATTGTCTTTACTATAGAAACCTTGAAGAACCATCTTTTTAAGAGTACAGTAGATATGTAACAGATGGAGTTTAGGCTGAAACACTGGACCGTTCCTTTGAACTGTTACTACAGAGCTGCCAGTCTAAATTAGACGTGTGTGTGTGTGTGTGTGTGTGTGTGTGTGTGTGTGTGTCGCAGGGCGACTCTGGGGGCCCGCTGGCGTGTGTGCGCGACGGTGTTAGTTTCCTATATGGAATCATCAGCTGGGGTGATGGATGTGGAAGAACAGGGAAACCAGGCGTCTACACCAAAGTACCTAAATATGTCGGCTGGATCAACCACATCATACGACCCAAAAGACAGACTCAGAGCAAAGGACTTTCATAGTACTGCCACAGGAGCTGCGCTGTCTGGACCTTGTCTGTGAATTCTTTTTCTTTATTTTTAAGAACTGTGAATAAAGTATGTACTTTATGATCAAATAAATTATATTAAAGCCACCACATTTGGAGTAAAACTTCAAGATGAATGTTTTTACTTTGCACACACGACCTCCACAGTCTCCTTTAATTAAGTAACTTATGAAGTCATGTATATACGTTTGTGTCAGCCCCAGCTGCGTCTGAGCTTGATTTATTCTTTAATTTATGTATTTGATCAAATGTGTGACGGTTGAACGGTTTAATCCCAGCTTTGGCATCTTGGTGTTAGTGTTTTCCCACCCGTATTCTCACAGTACCCGCCCTCCTGTGCTGGGATTTGCGAGAAGGCTCCCGCCACCGGCGTCAGGATTGGCTAGAAGTAAGAGCACAGCGTGGGTCGCAAACTTCTAGCCAATCCTAGCGCGGCGGGGGCGGGGCTTGCACGGATACGGGTGGGAAAAGAAGCTCTCTGACGGATTTATTTTTGAAAAGTGACCCGCGCGCAGCTGTTCTGGAACGATGAAGTGAAGATGACGGATTCGGTGGTTGCAGAGGGACACGTTAAACTGAGAGACGGCAAAAAGGTAACGCGACTAGGCTGGCTTAAAAAGCACCTTCTGAACGTTTTTATTCGATTTATTTTCTCACCTTTTTGTCCCGAGGCTTGTTGCCCTAACGGTTGCCTTTCTCACTGCAGTGGAAAAGCCGGTGGGTCGTCCTCCGCAAGCCCTCGCCTGTGGCAGGTGAGTTAACGGTAGCTAACGGTCACGTTATGCAACCAGAGCCAAAACGGCTCCATAGTGCACTGTTTGGGTGTAGAAGCGTTTATGTGACCGATGCTGTTCACGACGTGAGTGGAGAAAGCGTGTGTTTTATGGCTTGTGTGCTGCTGTATTTGTTGCACTCCTTATTTAATGGCCTATGAAGCATTGTTAGTGTGGAAAAGTCTTTACATCGTACCCTGTGTAGCGTTAGCGCGCTAATGTAGGCACAAGGGAGGAAACTGACATTCAGTCCAACTGACAAAGTTGAATTTGATATGTCCCTCAGAGGTCTCGCAAGAAGGTTCACTCTCTAAACTCCCCTAACAGGGAAATGTAAAGTCTCTGTTTTTTTCACATCTCAGTTAGCTTTACCTAGGTCACAGTTGTTACTGGCCTGGTGAAGTTTAAAGTTAAGCTTAGTTAGCATGTTGTGTTAGTGGGAGTATGTCTCAATGAGTTTTATATTTGAGTTTGTTATTTGGTACTATCAGGTTCCCCATTCAGAACTTAGGCTGTCCCAGTTTAGATCATGTGTTAGATTACATTTAAAGAGACAGGTTGAAGCATAATCTAATATAAAAGCCGTTGATTTTGTGGTATTTTTCCATACGTCCTGAATCGAATGCAGGCCTTCACCTGAAGCCAGTGGACTGGACTTGCGGAGCATGAGGTTTGGCAGGCCAGTCACTGTGTTAGGCAGTTGCTGCACAGAAAAAGCTTGTGGCGATTATGAGTGTGTCCTCCAGTAGGTGTATGATGGCTAGAGAGCGCACAGGTCATGCTGTTGATGCAACTGTTGTGCCAGCTGTCCGTGGTCATACATGTGATGTGGTGGGTGAGAGAATTAAAGGGTACTGATGTTTTGTCAGTTGCATTTCCTGGGAGTGTGAACAATAGGGATACGTCAACACTTGTCTCAGTTTGTCCTGGAATACGAACCTTGACACCCCTTTCCATCCCGTCTCCCTCTCCCTCCCTCTCTCCCTCCCTTAGACTGCCTAGTGTTGTTGGTATCCAAAGAGCGAGGAGTGAAGGAGAGAAGCAGTGTGGTGTTGGAGCACATTTGCGGTCTTGAGGCTGGACTGAGCGGAGAAGGAGTGGCCTTCACGCTCACCATCCTGTGTTTAAATCAGACTGTCCAGCTTGGCTTTGACTGTAAGGAAGCCTTGCTGGCCTGGGACCTGCGGCTTCGCTACTATCTGGGGGAAGGTAAGCACAGTGCTGTGGCAGAGTCACAGACTATACATGATAGCACCGACCCAAGATCTGGTGTTGTAGTTTCATATCCCAGTTCTTTGCCTACATTCTTCACTGTCTTCACATTCTCCCACATTCTTAACCTTCTTATGACCGCACCAACCCCCCCCCCCCCCCAAAAAAAATCTGTCCCAGCTCATCAGTAGCCCATAAAAAAGTCTGTCTGAACCTGGACATAGCCCAGTACAATTCTGTTGAAACACGCTGCCTGAAACCAACTGTAGCTCAGCAAAACTCTGTCTCCCAAGCACCAACAGCTGGAGACTTCTAACAATAGTGCCTGCTGTGTTGTAGCCTCAGACATATCAGTCATCAGATCATCACTAAACAAAGTAAAACCAGAGTTATTCTCAGCTATCCAAAGGTTTAAATTCCACTTTTGCAATGTAATTCATCAACCAGTGATTTCAAACAGTCCAGTGTGCAAGAATAAAAATTCTTAAACATAATAAAAGTAAAAAGGAAGAAAGCTAAAGCAGGGTAAGTGCTGATCTGTTAAGGGCTATGAGAAACCTTAATGTGAAAAAACCCTGTACCTGACCTAAGCCCAACAAAATTTGATTTGGTATGACAGCTGACTGCAGCCTTCCAGGCACAGAACGCCTTCCCTTGTAAAACATGAAACATAATAGTAATGGGCTGTAGTACAGTTGCTGTTTTGTTGTTTTAACACGAAGTGGTTTATAGGCTGCAAACATGCAAGTCATTGAATCTTTATCATCTTTAAAACTACCAAAACGTACCATACAAGTATGTATGTATACCAAGTAAGAGCAAAGTTAGCTTACAGGTTTCTGAGCAGAACTTGAGGCTGGTTTATTTTTCCCTGCTGTAAGCAAGCTTCTATGTGGTGTTACGATATGATTTGCTTAAAACAGGCCTTTCAGTCTTCCGGGCTCTTTTTTCTGAAAAAGCTTGCGCGTTGTGTGCAGCCTGGCAGAGCTGCTGTCTTTTTTCCATCTTTTTTCTCCCCAAAACATTGTTGAACACTACGGTGCATGATCAGATGATAGTACATTGCACGTGATATTACAAGCCTGTCGGCTGACTTCTTCACATAGTGTTTTCCCTGATCCAGCACACTTGATTCAACTGATTAAACTGACTCAGTTTTGATGGAACAGATAATTATGTGAAACTTTGTTGGAGCTTTTCCTTGGTTAGGAGATAGGAGTTAGGAGAGTGGCTTTGACTGGCACATTCCAGCCATTAGTCCCATTAAATCTACAAAGCAAACACCCCAATGTGACCTGTGTTTATATATGTGTGTGGGTTAGGGGTGGCTTCATGCTGAGCACTGCTTGGCAAGTCATGCTCTGAAGTCACCTGCTTGCCGTCCCACTGTGTGTGTGTGACTCTCCATGTGTGGCTGCCTCTTTGTTTTGATTTGCAACCCTTCATGAATCTGTTCATGAAACGTGCTGACAGGTTAAACTGGGCCCACATTCCTTCAGCCTTCCATCAATCTACCTGACAGCCACACCACACACCGCTCACAATGCAGCAGATGAATTATTTCATTCACTTTGCAGTGCAGATTCTTTCAATGCCTTTAACTCATAAACTCATACTTTGCGCTGTAAGGCTTACAGGTATGACTGTGTGTGTGTGTGTGTGTGTGTGTGTGTGTGTGTGTGTGTGTGTGTGTGTGTGTGTGTCTGAGTGAGTTTTGTTAGGAATGCAGGTTTTATTTTATTTTGTTATATTTTTATATTTTATCTTATTCCCTATATGTGAATGTCTGTCTGATACTGTGCACTGTGAGCTCCTGCAACCAAAACCAAATTCCTTGTATGCATAGCATACCTGGCCATTAAAGCTTGATTCTGATTCTGTTCTGATTATCTGATGGGTGAGGAACCTGAAGCACATCATCTAAAATTCACTGTCTAGAAGATGAAGATTCTTCATTGGGTCAAGCATGTAGTTAGTTCCAGCATCACTCCAAAGAGTCTTGTTGCCGTCTTGCAGATGCTATGCTAAACACTAATTGTTTCCGGTAGAGCCAATCACGGAATTAAAATCCAGCTTTCTAGGCTTTGATCCAATCTTGAGCCAATCCAATCTGACTATCCTGACTATCCTGACTATCCTGTAAAAGTGCTAAACGATTAATTATGACTGTTATTGTTATTGATCAATTATGACTATGTCCTGTTATCGTTTCTGTAACAAGACTCTTGCTTTATCAGCACATTTTAGGCGAAAGTACTCTTGTGTCACTCTTGTAACAGTAATATTTTAATAGAATGTCATACTGACTTTGAAATGTAGTGGAGTGAAAGAAAAAGTCGCCCAAAATAGAAAAACTTTAGTGAAGTACAGATACACAAAAAACTACCAAATACATTTACTTACTTACTGTCCACTACTGTCCGTTTAAGGCAAGTGCTTGATGATTTAAGAATGCAGTTTTGATGAGGCTAATTGGTGTCCATTATTAATGTCCATTACTTGTCAGCTACATTCACCTTGTAGCTCCAGTGCAGTCTAATCCACTACATTTGAGTAAGAGGGTAACTGTGTAATTTGACTTTTACACAAACCATCAATTTTACTTGTGAAATATATTTTTTAATATTAGTAAACTTGGCAAACTCATGCAGATGTTAGTAATCAACCCTGACCCATGTTGGATTAGAGCCTTAGCATGATTATGTTTGTAATTCTGTGTGTAAGGTTTTGATTAAAAGCACAAATGTGTCTGTTTTGCACAAGCAACAGTCAGAGAATTCCCATAATTGAGCAATTTGTACTTGTTGACGCAGATGCACGCATGCGTGTGTGTGTGTGTGTGTTCTACTTTGATTTGGGGAGAATTCTCAAGCTTATGTTTAATCATGGATCAACAGTCTTTCACAACAGTGCTGCGGCCTCCTCACTCCGGCCTCAACTAGCTTCCTCTTTCTCTCCTTCTCTTTCTCTCTTTCTCTCTCCTCAGTTCACAGTTTTAATGTAGCAGTGCTTCCTGGCACTAAACTCGAGAGTGGTCCTGCAACCCTTCATTTGTGTAACAACCTGCTCGTCATCGCCAGGGACGTCCCTCCTGTAATCATCGGACAGTGGAATCTTCTGGATCTCCGGAGATACGGCCCAGTGACCAATGGCTTTGTCTTTGAGGGTGGAACTCGCTGTGGTTACTGTGAGTAAGCTTGACCTATGAATATGCGTTACTGTCTAAATGCTTCATAGGTCATGCTTACTGTGAGTAAGCATGACTTATGAATCTGCTTGAGCGTGCAAATGTTTCATCAAAGCAGTGGCTTGTTTGATAGGGTATTAAGAACTTCTTTTGGTTCTCATTTAAACACAATTTTTCAAATAATTAAAGCAGCTTAAACAGTGTTTCCCAACCCTGGTCCTGGAAGCCCCCTGTTCTGGACTAAACTGTTCAGTATCAGTCACACTTCATGCACTTTATGGATTATCATTAATAGTAATTAGTGTCTCCACTAAGTCAACTTACTTACTTAATTACTTGTAGCTTTCTTGGAAAAAAAGTACATGATTCTGAATATGTTTGACAGCAGCTGAGTTAACCTGAGTTATTTTAAATTGGGTGTAAAATTGTGTGTGCAAATATTAAAAGATCTAGAAGAAATGTGACTTGATGATCATTAAGCAAAGCTCTGCTCTGCTAGTTCAGCACGTTTGGTCAAGGGTGGAAGCTGTTTTTGGGCTGTAAGTGTTCTAGAGAACCAATCTTTGGTCCTCCTGAAATCAGTGGTCTGGAGTGGCTTCCAGTGAACTCTGGCACAATCCGCTGCACGCGTAGAAGCTATTCGCTAATGGGCCCTGCGATTGGGGTTGTATGATAACTTCCTTTTGAAACCTGACTGCTTCAACTTACGGAGCCACTTCCCTTTTCAAGTTTCATGATGACAGGGAAAGGATTATTCTGGATCCATGTATCCAAAAAGCACTGTTCTTCACCCCCTTTGTATTTAAGGAGAATAATAAAAAGTAGGAAACGAATGAAGCTGGTGACTCTCTATTTTACAGACCTGTGTGCAGTTTAGAAAAGTATGGAATTGAGCAATTGAGCCATAGTGCAGTTGGAATTCTTGTGTGTGAAAGTAAGCCAGTGATAATGAGCCCTTCCCCCAAACAAGCCCAGCATTGGTCCATTGGACAAGTGTAAAAATGTCCTAAAACACTGTTAGTGGGCTAAACTTTTTTTTTTGGAAAACTGGCATTTTACCGGCCAACTGTCAGTTGCATTATGTGCAAGCTATAGCAGTCATTAGCCAAAATTAGGCAACATTTTATAGGCAATTTTTGTTTTTACAGGGTGCATTTTCCGCTATTCCTTTTTGTCTTTTACAAGTCAAATGTGTTAAAATTTCTGTAAATGGACCTTGTTGTTGGTTGTTGTAGCTACTGATTCTCTGTACATGTTTCAATGTCATTGTTTTATATAGTGGATTGTTAGAGGGCATCATTGGGTATATCCTATGTTGGGTACTAAAAAGCACTTTTTTGATCAGGGGTGTAGGGTTAGGTCAATTTGTAGTCAAAGGCCTTATGGTCAACTAAGACAATCCCGCCTTGAGATATGAAGTAAGAATATGGCATATGTGTTTGTAAGTAAAGATTAGTAGTTTGGTATGAGTGGTATGTTTTGTATTTTATAACTTGATAGATAGACCTTGATATACAGGTGGTTTTAACTCTTTGTCCACATATATTTTTGCAGCACCTGAAGTTCTTACAACCCATCAGGACAGTCAAATAAAGGGTCATTTTGTCTATGCCAGGTCCATTGTCAGGACTTCATGTAGAGAATCTCCACTGACAGTGTAATTTAGTCCAAGATTAAAAACGTATCCTTAGTTCTACTGAGAGAAAAACTACTTATTTTTTGCCTGCTGGATCCAGGAGACATTTATAATTTGTTTTTCTGTGAGTGTTATGATGTACATAGTGATATATGGATTGTTAAAAAAAATTGTGTGTGCGTTTGTTTGTGTGTGGTCTGTAGCCGGGACAGGTGCAGCCTTCTGATCTTCACTATCACTCTGACTGATCTTTGACGAGTTTCTGTGAACATACCAACTCTTTTGATCATGTAATGGATTAATCTAATTAATCTCCGAAGGTCAAAGTGTTGATAAG
This sequence comes from Pygocentrus nattereri, assembly GCF_015220715.1. Classification (NCBI taxonomy): domain Eukaryota; kingdom Metazoa; phylum Chordata; class Actinopteri; order Characiformes; family Serrasalmidae; genus Pygocentrus; species Pygocentrus nattereri. The sequence goes on from NC_051232.1 coordinate 25,322,249, forward strand.
TCTAGGTACAGCACAGAAATCCTGCAGTTAATGAACGAAACATGTAAGGTTTAGAGTGTTGTGGAGTGAATTTTTTCCATTTGCAAAGAGTGTGAGTGTGTGCGCGTGTGTGTTTGTGTGCGCGTGGGTGGAGGATCTTCAGTTGTGGGTGGTCTGGTTGCCAAGCTGATGGATGTGTTTCTTTGGTGACCTCTACCATGAGGGGTTCCATCACACATCCATCAAACATCTTACTCTGCTGTTGAGAGTAAACTTAAACATTATACACACTCACCCCACCAACACACAACACATGCACAGTCACACTTGCAGGTTCACTTTCTGACATGAAAATATAAAATATTACTACAAAATTTGTACATTATACCAATTTAAAAAATTAATGTCAATTAAAAAATGAAGTCTTTATGTATGTGTACATGTGTGTAGGGGCTGGCGTATTCTTCTTGTCCTGTGCTGAAGGGGAGCAGATCAGTTTTCTATTTGATTGCATCGTGCGAGGCATCTCACCCTCCAGAGGTCCCTTTGGACTCAAACCACTGCTGCCAGGTATGTTTGTATGTGTATGCTCATAGATCAATGAATGGGAGACATTATAAATGCTGTACAGTTAATTACATTTTAAATTTTAACCATGTTAAAGAAGTAAGCAAATGTTGGCCCAATCCCATTTCACCTCTTGCCCCTACCACTTGGCCCTCAGCCCTCTGTTTTGCGTGTTCACGTCTATGGTTAGGGTGTCCCAATTGTTGAGATAGAGGGGTAGGGTGAAGTGTTAGGGCTATATGGCCCTCCAAACAGAGGTTTTTGAGAGGCACACTCCAAACAGAGTGTTATCAGAAAAAAAGAAAAACCGGGAAGTTGACTGTGCGAGCCACCAAAGAACCCCGCAAATGTATTTTCTCCATTAAAAAATTACGATAACTGTCATTTTATCTTAGTTTAATGTAGTTTCAATGTATTTTTGTTTTCTTCATAACAAGCATAAAAATCACTAATAGCATGCTAATGCGTCGGTATCCAGCTGGTTCATTTTCCCGTTCCACCTTAAATAGTCCAGCAGTTCTTACGCCTGAAGCACCAGAATGTAACTTCTGCACCATTTAAGGTGGAACAGGAAAATTCGTACAAGAACCTGTTGAATAGCTGACTTGAAAGCATTTGATGCCCTAAATGTAACTAAAGCCCAGCAGTGAGGAGCTGAACTTTACCCTTCTCTGCTATCACTGAAGACAGGCCGGATTACATACATAGCACTGCTAGTAACCTGTGAATGAAGTAATGTTTGCTTGTTTTTTAATTTGAAGGTTGTCCCATTTCAAACGATAAGATTTCAACCACTACTCTTTGTAGCTCTGTTCCAAGGGGTTAGTGACCCTCGAAAACAAGGGATAGGGGTAAAAAGAAGAAATGGGATTGGGCTGTTGTGTGAGCAGTCTTACCAAGGACTCCTAACACTGCATGTACTACATGGTATGGAATTAGACCTCACTGTGACCTGTGGAGGACAGCAATGTTATGCTACTCCACAAAAGACCAACCACTGTTTGATCGTTATCACAATATTAGGCTTCGCAAGTTTTTTCGTTACATTTAGGCAAAACATATACATGTGGCAATATAATTGCAGTAGGACATCTTGTTCATATCACACAGCCCTAATCCACAATTCCATTTTATGTGGTATATGTGGGTGAAGCACAGTATCATGATAGTAATGTCCGTAGAGTTGTATATTTTTAACAACTGTTTCATTTAATGGTAGTAAACAAGACTTTGTGCATTGGTTATTGCATCGGTTGTTTCTGAATTCTTCTCTGTGGTATGATTTGTGCATTTTCATTTTTTACCCCTGGCTCCTGTTGTTTTACTCTTTGCTTGTGTGCTGCTGGATGTTATAGGTCATGTATGTGTGAGTTAGTTTGGCCGGCTCATTAGAGGCTAACAAGCAATGCTGCATCAGTCAGCTAATGTTTTTGGGTATTCATGTTCTCACACTTCACCCTAACCAATCAGACCTGAGCTCATCACCTATTCTTACATTCACAGGGGGAATAAATAGTGGACTAGGGGAAAGGGGGGGGTCAGAGTCACAGTTCATATGAGCAGTCTCCAACACTCGTAATCACTTGTAGAACATAGTAACCCCATCCACCTCTTCTCCTCTGTCCTCTCTCTCTCTCTCTCTCTCTCTCTCTCTGTCTCTGTCTCTCTCTCTCTCTCTCTCTCTCTCTCTCTCTCTGTCCTCTCTCTCTTTCTCTCGCTCTCTCTCTGTCTCTCTCTCTCTTGGTTTTTGATTCTGCACTTACTATAACAAGAGCAGCTCAGTTTTGTGCTGTCATTGACGTGAAGTTAAGTCAACAGCAGATGTGTTGACTCTGCTCTTAGACTAAGAAAGTATGTTAAGTATGAAGTACATGAACCACTATAAATTATATCCCTTTACATTTTACTTGCTGCTTCTATTAAATGAGTTTTTTATAATTAAAAAAAAGTGTTTTTCCAAAGTTTGCAAAGTTGATTTTATAACTTTACTAACGTCGCTGTCGAAATATAAACAGGGTCTCTCTCATTATCCATGTGTGTGCTTTCTCTCTGGCCGCATGCCATCCTTCCCACATGTTAGGCCTATTAATAGTAGTTTAAATGCTAGACAAACACTGAGGCGTTCTGCTGCCACACTCCACCCTCTGCATTCATCCCTGTGGGCCCCATGTTATAAACATGCGATAAGAGAGTGCAGCATTTTTTTAGCATTAACTTTTCTGCTAAAATTACACCCTGATTTTACATTTTTTTCCACATCTTGGTGTTGGAAAAAATATATATAAAAGATAAAGCATTATTTAGGTCGAACAGTCTTGATTTATTCACTCTGTATATCTGTAAATTGGAATTCTTGTTCTCATCAGTGTTAATAATGTGTTGATTAATTTTTTACATTTTTCTCCTATCATCGAGGTCTTGTTAAGTATTTTGACTCTATTATTTGGTTAATTGGTCCTTAATAATTTGGTGCTGAAGTTGAGAAACAAAAGGACTAACACTTTACTGCAGAATTTGCTTCTTAAGGCTACTTGACACCTACATAAGTTCATCATGACAACTGACATAAACCTGCATAAACATTTTTAAAGGCTTACTCAAAAACTGTCAAAGTGGCAGTTTTAACCCCAAGAGGAGAAAATGCCTGGTGGGATTGTGTGATAGAAAGAGTTCTATTGGAATAAGTTTTCATTAGTGTGTATGTAGGTCTCCGTTCTCATGAAAGACTTGTGTAGGTGTCAGATGGCCTTATGATTGTTGCCCTACAGTAAAGTGTTACCCACAAAGCTTCAACTTTGCTGAGGCGGTTAAAAAAGTTGAGTTAAGAAGAGTGTATTGCTGGAGTAAAATGTGATATAGCCAGTGTTTCGTTTAAAGGATTTTTCCCACTTCTGTAATTGCTAATTTTACTAACATTGCATATGAATGAATCTGTCCCAGAGTAACCCACTCTGATCAGTTTTCTTCTCTTTCTGTCTGTCTGTTTATCCATCAGAGCCCAGTGCCAGTGCAGCATCAGTGGAAGAAAGACTGAACCAAGAGGCTGAAGAGCTGGAGAAGAGGCTCAGTTTGTTGTCTCACAGCACAGGTATCTACCTTGCTCGTACTGAGAATTCATTGGCAGAGCAGAATCCCTGCTTCAGCAGTCAATGCCCCCTGTCCCGTTGGTTAATGATTAAAAGGAAATAAGAGATCAGTTAATATTTAGGTAATAGCACACTGTGTACATTAGACATGTTAAACTAAAAGTAACACCTAATCGGTCATTGTTGCATTTTGATTTAGTAAAAATGTAATCAAAATGTTATAATAACAGTATTAATATATAATATTAAAAGCTGATTAACCACATTTACACAAATCTTTACACTGGAAGTTTAAAGTGATTTTATTTGTGTTTTTGATTAAATTCTATGAAAATTGGTTGTTCTTGCCTTTCACTTGTTAAGCATTCCTAATCCCTGAATTAAAGGCTGTAAAATATAGCTGAGGAGTTGAACCTTGAACTCAGAGCATGGACAGGACTAGCAGTGGGATTAGAAATCTCTGCAGTAGGTGTACTTAGTCTGGCTCTCTTTCTTTTTCCTGCTAGTTTCCAGCTCCAGTTTCAGTTCTTCAGTGGCTGGTGATGACCGCAGCATATCCAGCTCTTCAGACACCTCAGATACCAGCCACTCGGATTCCAGCATTGGCAGCCGCCTGACCCTGTGGGCAGAGCCTGTCCCTTCAGCCTCAACTGAGTCATCCTTCCAGGCAGCATCTAGAGCTGCCTCTCATGGAGAGGACAAACTGTCAGTCAATGTAGCAGGTGCTCCCAGAGTGCCGTCTAAGCCCACCTGTTCGCGGTGGCTTCAGGAGATAGGACGGCAAGGTTCATCTGACAGCGGAATTGCCACAGGAAGCCACTCGTCCTATTCTGGGAGCTTTTCGTCCTACACAGGTAGCCTAGACATAGGGAGCTCAAGAGAGGAGTATGGCTCTCTGCTGAGCCTTCCACCGCTCTCCAACCCTGAGAAACACCCCTGTACCTGCCCAACTAGCCACACTCATGAGTACCAGGTGCCTTCTTCTCTCCGCTACCTTTATGACACACCCCGCAGCATTCTGGAGCCCACTGGGACCTCTGGTTTGGAAAGCAAAGAGCAGTGTGAACCAGAAGGATTTGCATCCAGAGAACAGACTGATGAAACAGCTAAAGAGCAGACTGTAGCCTCAGCTGCTTCTCTCTCCATTCCTGAATCTCCCAGAGACTTTGCCCCCTCCCTCACCCACAGTCAAAAGGCAGAAGGGACCCAGAAAGTGATGCAGGGGAGTCAGGGCGCATCCAGTACGGAAACACAGTCTGAGTGTCTGATTTGCTCTCCCCATCAAGCTGCTTCCAGAGCACTCTTCACAACCTGCGCTATCTGTGGTGGCTTTAAGGTAAAGCAGTCACGACCTACACTAATTAGCGTCTATTGGGCACTAATAGTCTTTGATATTAAAGTTTATGTAAAGCAGTAATTAATATGTATTCTGAGTTTATCGCACCACAGTGAAATTTTTAATGATTAAAACAATCACCAAGTATATAATATTCAGTCTGGAAATTTTTCTGTGCGCTGAAATGCTGTGGGCATGTCTGCTAAGGGCACTGAAACCACCCTCAATTGCGGTAAAAGTGCAGTCTCTCTCAAGACCTCAGCTTTGAATTTGCCAGAATGTAATTGCTGTGCCATTTAAGGTGGAACAGCAAAGCGAATAGGAAGCCAACTTCAGCTTCAAACTAATGTTATCATATCCATTAGCTCACTAGGTTAGGCAGCAAAGCTGTTGGATTGAAACGAACCGCTAGCAGCCCTTCAGCTGACACAAACACACAGAATTCGCTTTCATTTTAGTGTGTCTCCTCTCAAGAGTCAAATCCTGCTACAACCTGAACAATGGATGCTCTGTCTAGCAGCTTTATTGGACAGCCATAACTACATGTTTGAGCCACCAAAGCCACAATCCACAGCCAGTCCGGAGTCAGAGAATACTTGGGAATCAGCCTTGTCCCTCTCAGTCTGCAACAGTGGTGATATTTTTTCTCCCATTTATGCAAATTAGCAGTAGGTATTGCTGATTAGCATAACCTATCCAAAAAGTTAGGCTGTCAATAAATAACACAGAACAAAGCATATTTTGTGGCTGAGTGGGAGAACCACTGATGCTAAGGCACTTCAGTTTTTATAACATTATAGTGTTAGGGGAGGGGTCAAGCTAAGTGTGGCGCCAGTGCATAAAGCCATGACTTCAGGCCTTCCCAAAAAATCCTGAACACAAAAATAAAAAACAATTTAATCATATTTCCTGTTTTCAGCAATTATTTTCTAACATGTATAATGTGCATTTAAAACAAATCTCTCAACTTCTTTTACATTGACTACATTCAATGGTACAAAACAGTGACAGTATAATATGACAAAAATGTATTTCCCATTATTTGATTGAATTAAATAACATAATAAGCTGGCTTATCCATCATACAACAATATGTGATCAATATGTGATATGTCTATAAGTAGGTCTATTTTTTACACTTACTTTTGAGTCTTAGATGAAAGTACAAAATAAGTATTGCATTTGTGAAATGATGTAATCTTACTATTTTAAACATATTTAATACATTTTAAAGGTAAAAACATAAAAATCTGAAGAAATATGTTTGAGGTGAAAAAAATGGAAAAAATTACAATAATGAATTACAGTAATAAAATCATTAAGGTCTTAGTTTTGAGTCGAAGGAGTCTTGCATTTGCATGTCAAAGAACATGGAACTTTTTATTGCTATTCATTTTTATTGGTTTGCTATTATTGTCACTGGAGTAAAATATAGGTTTATAGTTGTGGAGTAGCATCTTGTACTATTCATTTTCTCCTTGTGAAGGGTTTGGTAATGTGCTGCCATGGGTTAGGGGAGTAAGAGTAGAAAAGCTCCAAGTTACATAACGTGCATATAGACTCTTTTATGACTAAAATCTAAAATGGCTTTTTCTTCAGTTGGTTTTAAACATAAGTGTAGGACAGTTATGATTATTTCATTTAATTCAAATTGATATTCAAAGTGATATGAAAGCTTTCAGGTTTTCATTAGCATACACTAAGATGAAAACATGCGATCATACTCTTAACAGACTTGGGTTGAAGGGGAATTCCACCAATTTTTTTAAAATTCTGCGTAGTTCAGTCAAACATAGAAAAAGTCATTCAGAGTGGTTTGCTGTGAAAGGATTTTTTATAGAGAAACTTACTGATTGTCATTTTCTTTACAGAGTCACAATGTCTACAAGACAAATGTAGCTATTTTATTTACCACCCAAAATAAGTAGTGAACCTACCATGTATCTTTTGAGCTTTTATATGTACCACCTCGAATGATAGTCTGAAACATTTAATTTTGTAGAAATTGTGAAAATCAGTGGAATTCCTTTTCAAAAATGGTTGAAACTGAATAAACCAATGCTAAATAAAACTGACAGCATAACAAAATTTATTCTAGCACTTGCAGCAAGACATGTTAAAATGTCATTTTTTGCAATATTTTTCAACCCTACTTCAGTGATGATTTAAATAAGCTTCTTTGACAAACAAGCTACAAAGTCTACGATACTTACTATATTGTAGATCTTATTATTGTGATGAAATAAATAAAACTTGATAAGTACCAACACGGGCAAACATGTAAATATCCATAAATCTATGGTTGTTCTCTGCTTTGTTATTGGATGATGTTGTATGTTGACACCACAAGTATTCTCACCATCTTCACTGTTAGCATAGAGTTTACACTGGCTGAGTTCCACAAGTGCATGATGCTGCATTCTGCCTGTCTTCTTTGCTGAGTGATGAAGCTCACTGACCTGGACCTGAACCCTTCACACTGACACTGCTTCTGAAACCAGCTCTCAGCTGTGAATACCTAGAACTATTTCATGGACTGGTAAAAACCAATCCATGCTTAATCAAGGAGGTTCTTTAGGCAGTTGCAGTTCATCACTCCTGCCATGCAAGGTTAAGGGCCAGAGCAGATCTAGGTGTCGTGTTACAGTGGTCAGAGTTATTCAGAGGACAGGGGCAATAAAACCTGCAGTCAGCACGCTTTTGGGATTCCAACCAGTATCCATTTAGTTTGTGCCAAATCCTATTTATTTTGTATAGAGTAGTAGACTGAACTCTGCTTTAACTCTGCAAAATTTAGGTAACAAGTACATTTACATTTGCAGCATTTAGCAGACACTCTTATCCAGAGCGACTTACAAGATGTGCTTTGTCTATCTAGAGAAAGTATCTTTGCTAGTTACCAATAGGTTAGAGAGAAAGACGGTCCTGAGCTCAGGTACTGCTAGATACAAAAGTCAGTGAAGTAACATTGAATTCTTTATAGTGTAGCATAATGTTAAGCTGAATAATATACAGTGTATATACAAAAGTGTACAAAAGTGAGTACACCCCTCACATTTCTGAGATATTTAAGTATATCCTTTCATGGGACAGCAGTGACAAAAGGACACTCTGACACAATGAAAAGTAGTCTGTGTGCAGCTTATATAACAGTGTAAATTTATTCTTCCCTCAAAATAACTCAATATACAGCCATTAATGTCTAAACCACTGGCAACAAAAGTGAGTACACCCCTAAGAGACTACACCCCTAAATGTCCAAATTGAGCACTGCTTTTCATTTTCCCTCCAAAATGTCATGTGACTCGTTAGTGTTACTAGGTCTCAGGTGTGCAGAGGGAGCAGGTGTGTTCAGATTTGTAGTACAGCTCTCACGCTCTCTCATACTGGTCACTGAAAGTTCCAACATGGCACCTCATGGCAAACAACTCTCTGAGGATCTTAAAGGATGAATTGTTGCGCTACATGAAGATGGCCAAGGATACAAGAAGATTGCCAACACCCTGAAACTGAGCTGCAGCACAGTGGCCAAGATCATCCAGCGTTTTAAAAGAGCAGGGTCCACTCAGAACAGACCTCATGTTGGTCATCCAAAGAAGCTGAGTGCACGTGCTCAGTGTCACATCCAAATGCTGTGTTTGAAAGATAGGCGCAGGAGTGCTCTCAGCATTGCTGCAGAGATTGAAGAGGTGGGGGGTCAGCCTGTCAGTGCTCAGACCATACGCTGTACAGACACTACATCAAATTGGTCTGCATGGCTGTCACCCCAGAAAGAAGCCTCTTCTGAAGTCTGTACACAAGAAAGCCCGCAAACAGTTTGCTGAAGACATGTCAACAAAGGACATGGATTACTGGAACCATGTTCTATGGTCTGATGAGACCAAGATTAACTTGTTTGGTTCAGATGGTCTCAAGCATGTGTGGCGGCAATCAGGTGAGGTGTACAAAGATAAGTGTGTCATGCCTACAGTCAAGCATGTCATGTCATGGTCTGGGGCTGCATGAGTGCAGCAGGTGTTGGGGAGTTATATTTCATTGAGGGACACATGAACTCCAATATGTACTGTGAAATACTGAAGCAGAGCATGATCCCCTCCCTCCGGAAACTGGGTCGCAGGGCAGTGTTTCAGCATGATAATGACCCCAAACACACCTCTAAGATGACCACCACTTTATTGAAGAGGCTGAGGGTAAAGGTGATGGACTGGCCAAGCATGTCTCCAGACCTAAACCCAATAGAACATCTTTTGGGCATCCTCAAGCGGAAGGTGGAGGAGCGCAAAGTCTCAAATATCCACCAGCTCCGTGATGTCGTCATGGAGGAGTGGAAAAGCATTCCAGTGGCAACCTGTGAAGCTCTGGTAAACTCCATGCCCAGGAGAGTTAAGGCAGTTCTGGAAAATAATGGTGGCCACACAAAATATTGACACTTCAGGAGCTGTCTCTTAGGGGTGTACTCACTTTTGTTGCCAGTGGTTTAGACATTAATGGCTGTATATTGAGTTATTTTGAGGGAAGAATAAATTTACACTGTTATATAAGCTGCACACAGACTACTTTTCATTGTTTCAGAGTGTCATTTTGTCAGTGTTGTCCCATGAAAAGATATACTTAAATATCTCAGAAATGCGAGGGGTGTAGTCACTTTTGTGGTACACTGTACCTTGTGTCATAACTGTAGCCACATGTAGCCTATTATTAAAATAATAAGTAGCCGTGTAAAACATCCCTCTAATCAATCACTATGTGTTTACTGTGTGCTTTTAGCTTCTGTATGAATCATAGAGTGTTTCTGTGTGTGTTTTGATGAATCAGCATACTTGTAAGTTAAAGTAAATCATCCTTACAGAATAGTCTAGCCCAGTCTTAAACCAAGCCATACCCCATTGTGTGTTTAAAGTCAGTGTGAATCTGAAATCAGTTTATTTTTAGTGTATTTTTTGAAAATTTACTTGATAGTTCTTACATAGAATGTAGTTCTTATGTAGAATATAGTTCTTACAAAATAGAAAAGTAGTCAAATAAATACTTTCCCAAAATAAAGAATATACATGAAGATCAGACAGGCTTTCATTCAAACTATGAAGTGCAATAAACATGTTTATTTTTATTTATAATCTTTAAATAAATAAGTCTATTGTCTCTCATAATTATTCTTTAATTACTGTACATTTTCTTGTTACCATAAAGATGTCATGACATGAATGCTAGTAGTTGTAAAAAAACGTGCTTGATTCCATTCTGAATGTATAAATCCACCAACATAGGCAGCGCTGTTAATGGCATCCATATCAAAAATGTATTTTTAGATCCAAGAATGCAACACAAGTTAAAAGAAGCTCTGTCTACACACTGTTTTCTCCCATCCATAGTAAACATACTTCACAAAAAATGTGAAGAGTCAGGCAGATTTTGAGCCAGTTTTTTGGCTGTAGTTAACTTTTGCATTGGAGCAAGCTGTGCAGACTGCATTACTCTACACATAGTCCAGATATCAACCAACAATGTGGGCAGGACATTGACATTGATTGCCCTTGACATGTCGTGCAATACAATACAGCAGCAGTAGGATTATTTTTCATCATATTGTGCAATGTGTATATCTATATATATATAGATATATAGATAGATAGATAGATAGATAGATAGATAGATAGATAGATAGATAGATATAATTTTTCTTGCTTTCTTCCAGTCTGTAGAAAAGATATATACATCATGCTCTTTAATACCCAGTCTTCTTTTTTGAAGATACCATTGCTGTGATGTTGCTCTATTCAAAGACAACAATAAAGATGCAGATAAAGAAGCATCATTTTTCCTCCCTTCTCAGTCAGTTCTCTTTTATGTTCAGCAATGCAGATAAAACGATATTAGTAAAGGAACAAAGTACTGTACACCTTGACTAACTGATGTGATCAGACAGTGTAAAGTGAGAGGCTGTTTGATGCTTTGTTGCTTTGTGACTCACTGCCATAATGGCTGTTATTGCAGACATAGAGATTTAGATCAAAGATTGAAAGTGGTATGATGAGCAACTTGCTTCAAACCTCTAAAGCTTTCCCTTTTTACGCTGTCAGTAAGCGGCATGTGAGAATTAAAATGATAAACGTCAGACAGACAGCGCCGACTGAGATCGTACCTTGGGACTGCCACTGATGGCAGTGGGGGTACAAGCTGAATTTTTCCTCTTGAACGTTCTCATCTCATTATGGTCAGGCACTGTCTTGCTTCAGGGTCTTGGGAACAGCATGTGACCAGGTGTATAGAAGTATAAATAGACCATTTGAAGATGACTGCCAAGGAAGTCCACAGATGTTAGTTTTTAAGCACTATGAATTGATTGAATGTTTTTTGTTCTTTAAACAGAAAGCTCCCTTTCCTCAGACAAGAGCTTCTCTAGAGCCAGATGTGCCAGGTAAGACATCCTGCATGGAGCACTAATTACTACTACACATTTTTGCACCACTGCAGGCAAAAATCAAGGAATGGCGTAAGCAACATTTGACAGACTTCAAATATTTGTTGGTATTTCCAAAACATTTCCTCAAATACTCACTCAAAATCACCCTTGAGAACGGTAATGTTTACATGTCATAATTGACCATAATCTTAAGTATATTTGTTACTGCAGTTTAAAATATATTCAGTAGGCGGCAACAAGATGTGAACAGTCAGGTTTAAGTTCAGGTTCTTGCACCAGGTTGCTGTAGAATTTGAGATTTTAGCCTTAGCCTTACAGTTGTTTTAATTATCACCATCAAGGTTTTGGGAACAGCATGTGACCAGGTGTATAGAAGTATAAATAAAGGATTATCTTATCTTATCTTTAATTAGAGGTTTTAGTTGTTCAGTAATGCTAGTATAGGCTAAAATTATAAATGAAATGCAGACTCACTTGGCTTTGCTTTAAGCTTTAGCTCAGCTATAGCTGCTTCTCTTGTATCTCTAGCAGGAAATGTTTTCACGAAAGTAGAATAGTCTCTTGAACATGTCTCTCAACGTCCTGCTCTTTACGAGTCAGCTTCTCATTCTTGTTTGAATTTCCTGTTCCACTGTAAATGGTACCTTAACTGCAGCACTATTTGAGGTGGAACAGGGAAATTTGAACAAGAAGCCAGCGAATGAGAAGCTGACTTTAGCCTCGTGACTTTTCTCTTTGCAGGTTAAACGTATCAGGAAACCAGCTGGAGTGATTATAAACGTAAAGAAGTCAAATTGTCACCAAATTATTGATGTTCATCTTAAATCTCTCTCTTTGCCTTTTCGTTAGCTACTAGCTGGTTCAGATTGTTGTTGATGTCAGAATGTCAGAAACCATGATTCAGACATGAATCCTGCTAACTGGTGTGGTATAAACATCCATTATGTGCTAGGTACATTACATTTCTAGATCCAGGAAAAAAACCTTAGACCTTCATTTAGGGTAAGGGGAAGTTGTTATTAAATAGATTATTGGCTAAAATCACTTTAAGTTCCAGTATTTATACAAGGCTTATTCCTACTGCAAAGAAAGAAAGAAAAAGATTGCTTAAAAAATGACTAAATAACTGTCTTGTTTTTAATGGAATATATAAAACACGAGGTAAGTAGAGACTTTTATAAAGCTGCTTCTCTCCGAACATCAGATACCTCGGAAGGTGAAAAATCAGCCAATCTCAACGCGGATGCCATGGATACTGTTACTAATCAGGAGCAGAATCAAGAAACTGAGTCTTCTGCAGTCCCCACTGTGACCAGTTACAGCACAGAGAAACTGTCCTTTGGAAATTCAAACAGTAATGATAGACTGCAGGAAGGGTGCCCAGAGAACTATATAGTCAGCTGGTCTGACCTAACGGGGCATTGTTGTCCAGGAAAAGCTGATATGGTGTCAGTCAAACCAGACCCTATGTTATCTATTCCAATGGGGTATTATTGGCCTCCAGGGAATGATAACTTGAGAACAGTCAAAACCAGCATGTATGAGCCAATGTTATCATTATCACCTGCCGCCCAACCATCCTGCCGCCCGCATCATGCAACTCCTACCCATGATACCTCTCATTCACCGATCTATGAGAACTGCCTGCAATGTAGGAAAGGACAGCATGGCTGCATGGTGCCTAAGGCCACTCCTCCAGAAATTATAGGCAGCTTGATCCAACCAGATCCTCCTACCATCAGTAATGGAGAAACCGCAGAAGAAGGTAAGAGATCGGCCAGTCAGCAGTCACAAGCTTCAGGTCAAACTGGACCCCTTTTTACCCTAACCCGAGAGATTGGTAGACTCCCTTTTTTCCTCCTTTTTCTTCTGCTACAAAGACTTTTTCCTTTATCAGCCCCTGTTTCTCTCTGACATTAATAATAAAACACTTTTACTTCCTCTCCATGCCCTCTTCCTTTCCTGGCCTGTTCCACTCTTCTCTGCCTGCTGCACCCCCCTGCGCTCTCCCCATGCTCCATCGATCGTTCGTTTTGTTTTTTTCTGGTTGTGCTGTTTTGAAGGTATCGTTGGGTGAATAGAATATCAGGCTTAAAAGAGTATTTGAGAAGCAGGATGATGTCATAGTCATTATTTCAGGGCTGTGCCCAAGAGTGTCTGACTATAGAGCCATTATGGGGTTTTTGGCTGATAGAGATTGCCCTGTTTTGGTGACCCTCCATCTCCCTGATGTGTAGTAATGTGTTTAATATCTACTCTGGAATGGAGATGATGCACCTTTGTGTGTTTTTCTGTGTGTGTGTGGGAGAGACAGAGAGAGACAGAGAGTGAGAGGTTGTGTGTGTGGCAAGCAAGTTTGGGCAATTTGGGCTAAAAACATTTGGGCAATCCAGCAAACTCTGCCATCTGAAGCACCATCTCACAGATTCACAGCCAAACGTTCCAACTCTTTTCCGGCAGTGGGCTTAGCTGAATCTTTCCACAGATCTGCAGCCTTGGATCAGGGTGGCATGCATGAAAATTCTCAGAGCCACTGTGCTGATCTTGGATGAGTGTTTGCTTTTCATATTCTTTTGAGTTGCCTTATAGAAAGGAGGAAGCTGATCATGATACTTATAGGATGGTTCCAGTGCTGTGCAAGTCACAGACCACCCTTTATTTATTTTATTTCCAGTTTAAACTGCAATTAAGTGCAAGCTTTTCAATTTTAAGTTCTGTTTATATGATGGTGATCATTTTGCTGGTCTACCAGGTCTTGCACAGTTGTTAGGAGTCTAATTCATTCTGCATTTTTTTGCACTTAATTTTTAAAAATGTTCATTTTTTCTTATTTTCCTTTGACTCTCCTTTCTCTATGCAGGTGGATTGTCCTGCATAAAATGTCTTCATAGGAATATTTCTTACTTAATAGCTGTTAATTAGAAAAAAAGATGATTTCTGATTTTGTGTAACATATTTTGTGTAAGTTATAACCACTAGATAGTCATTATCGATCGGAGACCAACCTATTTCTGCTTTGCCTAGAGATGCATTCTTTCTTCATAAAGATTTATAAAAAACTGAAGGGGGAAATCCATCTAAAGAGAATTTTTTTAATTACCTAGCATTTGGTTTCTAGTTGTTGAAACTTTCTTTAGCTTGATTACAAGACAAAAAAACCAGATCAATCCCAACGATGCAGTCTTTCAAGTATAGACGTTTTGATTAAAACTAAGTGTGCTACACTTTCTCTGTTCTTTGAAGGGAATTTTTGCTCACATTCTGCAAATCCTGTCCAACTTAGCAGAAAAGGTGCCGAGAAGGAATGCATTTGTGGGCACAGCTTAGATGGGTCAGTCCTTGTGTGTTCTGAGCAAGAATACAGCAGAGAATGGGGACTGGATGTCCTTAAGGTCTGGTGGTAAACCTCCTCTCTAAACTGACATTTGTTTATAGGTTCATGTGCATACGTAAATGTAGAGTTGTCAGTCAGATGGCGTTTCTTGTTTGTCTTGTACAGATAAGAAGCAGAGAAGTCATGTGGAGAAAGGAAAGATGGATCCTGCCTACGAGATCATGGAGGCCCGAGCAGCAGACAGGAGCTCAGAGGTAACCCTCCAGGCAAAATTTGTGATAGACACTTCAGTTCTGTTAGAGATGTTAATTCCATAATAGTTGTCCACATAGTAAAAAGTGGAATATGTCATTTTATTTGGAGGAATCAGAACCTTAAATCAACAGATTTGTGGTCGATTTGTATTCATTAGGGCTGCCAAGAGATGAATTTCAGTAAGGGTACATGAAAATCATGCAATTTCCATATAATGATTGGGGTTTCTAGCATCCAGTGAAAGTAGCAGTGACTGCATGTTCCAACCAATAAATGTATATTCAGCACATATCATTCATACATGCTTGATGCCTCTCAGCAAAATTAATTGTGTTAAGTGATGATGGATCTTGATATTTACGTGCGTCATGTAGCAGGCATGTTAAATTACATTGCAAATTGATCGGGGTCCATGCACCACATACTATTTTGGGGGCAGCAAAACACAAATAATAGGCAGATTGATTCTCTTTATAAAATAATTTAGATGTTAAAATTACTAAAATGTTCTCCTAGGAGTGATGTCTCTGGACCGCTCTACAGGGGCCTGTTTTCTGAACGAACACTTTTTTAACAATTCTTTTTCTCTCTCTCTCTGACATGCAGTCAATGGTTACAACTCCTCCTGACTGTTACCCTCTCACACTTATTCTCATTCATTGCTTTAAAAGCTGTATTTGTACGAGAGGGCTACAATGGTTAATTCTAGCCTAGCAACATACAGCTCACAAGCAGCTGGGTTTCATATGGAAGAGTTAAACATTAAACTGGACAGATTATTTACATTATTTGCATTAGCAATGACAATTTGAGTGTGTGTGTGTGTGTGTGTGTGTGTGTGTGTGTGTGTGTATATAAGAGAGAGATAGAGAGAGAGAGAGCATATAGTGACAGAGAAATGTTCATTTGAATGCTTCAATATCCAAGGTATTTTTAATCAAATGGACTAAACTAATTTCGCATGTCAGTACCTACCAGTCAGGCACAAACATCATGACTGTTCAGCGTTGTTATCCCTGACATTCAAGCTGCTGTCTTATTCATCAAACATTACCCCATGTGGCTTCAACACCAAGTGAAATAAAGGGTCTGGCACTTCAGACAGGCTGTGAGAGAGAGAGAGAGAGAGAGAGAGAGAGAGAAGGAGAGAGAGAAAGAGAGAGAGAAGGAGAGAGAGAGAGAGAGAGAGAGAGAGAGAGAGAAGGAGAGAGAGAGAGAGAGAGAGAGAGAGAGAGAGAGAGAGAGAGAGAAGGAGAGAGAGAGAAAGAGAGAGAGAAGAGAGAGAGAGAGAGAGAAGAAGAGAGAGAGAAGAGAGAGAGAGAGAGGAGAGAGAGAGAGAGAAGGAGAGAGAGAGAGAAGGAGAGAGAGAGAGATGTTTTTCCTCTCCTAAATGTCTAAGCTAGTTAAAGCTAGTGCTGAGCCCAGTGTTTTGAGCAAAGCGTGTTGTGTAAGAGGTTGGACAGAAATTTTCTCACCCTCCTACAAGACAGAAAGAGAGTCAGAAAGAAAGAAGCCTCTCACACAAACACTCCTCTCCCTGTTACATTCTCTCGTTGTTTAGTAAACATACTTCATAAAGCATGCTTACTGAACCAGCACAGTGAACCCCAGATTTTAGTGCAAGCGTGTAATACAGCATGTGCCTGTACAGACAGGTTACATATTAGACATGGAGTGGTGTTTTCAAATGGCCCTGTGTGGGTGTGTATCAGCATGGACATGAGTAACTCTCTCTGCTAATTTAATTACAGTTCAGTACTGTATTCACACTCCATCTTTCATCTGCTGCAATTATGCACATTGCACTTTGATACCCCCTTCTGTCCCTCTTCCTCTCTCACCCTCCATCTTCCCGTCCCTCTTCCTGTCTCTGTATACTCTATAAATTGGTAAATGGCTTATATTCTTAATTTTTCTTAGACTTAGATTTTTACTTGATGTAATTTTCTTGTTTGCGTATGACATTATTTATTCATAATTCATTTTTACGCCACCAGCCTCTCCTTAACCCTTAAAATTGGTTTTGGTTACTATGCTTTTAAGATTGTAATATCTAAATCATCTTTATTCTTATTCACTCTATTGCGCTTCATTCAAAAAGTAGTCTAGGTTGAAACACGTTAATGTGAGTGGGCTGGGCTGAGCTTCTTATTGACCAGCTTCACATTCACATTTTCTGTCCCACCTTAAATGGTGCTGCATTTCTGCATTTACACTGAGGAGTCATAAATGTGGAATGAATATTGAAGGTTGGCAAATATGAAGCCAACATCAGCTCACCTCAAAAAAGACCTCAATAAATGTATCCTTAATCAACAAATGTCTTAAAGTTGTTAAGTTGAGCAGCTAACAAGCACTGGCTATGCACTATTTTTACACACTATTTAGTGTGCTAGTATGCAGTTTGCGGTGCGAAAATACTAATGCAATGGTGAATCACAGCCATCTAGATTTTAGCCTTCAATTGTTGCTACAGC
Organism: Pygocentrus nattereri; assembly: GCF_015220715.1. Lineage (NCBI taxonomy): Eukaryota > Metazoa > Chordata > Actinopteri > Characiformes > Serrasalmidae > Pygocentrus > Pygocentrus nattereri. The sequence continues at coordinate 25,339,707 of NC_051232.1, forward strand.
AACAAATCAAAAGAAATCAAATCAATACACTCAAAGGCATGGGTTAATATGCTTTCAAATGTGCTTAGTGTTTAAAAATGTGTTTTACTGCCTTTGCTTGATCAGTTATGGCTTTGTATATTACAAGCCTCCTATCAACATATGTAAAATGCTAGTAGTAGTAGTAAGCATAGAGATGAAAATGTATGCAGCACACAGTATTTTGTTGAAGTCATATGCATCTCCCTTTTAGTCTGATGAGAAGAGCAGATATGAGATGATGGGCAGCTGTGGACAGCAGAGGAGCCCTCATGAGGCTGAAGGTGAGTGACCACAGGTTTCCTTTGTCTCAGTAAACAACACAGTAAACAACAGACTCATGCAGCATGTGAATACACTTGCTTGTCTGACTGATAAGCTTACCTTTGAATTATTATGCTGGAATTCCTGAGCTTCTTTTAGATATACTCATATTTCTTTGTCTGTATACTCACAAACATGATTTTAAAAAGAGCTGTTTTATGCTTAGACTTGGGTTGGGGTTTAGGCTCATATTTACTGTTTTGGTTAGACTTGGTAAGAGTTAATCTTAGGCTCAGGGTTAGAGTTTAGGTTATACTTCATTGTGAGGTTTAGGCTTAATATAAGAGATTGAATTATACTAGCGTTTATGTTGATACTGGATCTTGAATAATATAGGAGCGTTTGTGTATGTACAGTACTTTGCAAGGTCAGAGACCACCCTTTGTTTATTACATCATTTCCAGTCAAAATGTCATTTAAGTGATTCATTTTTAAGAAGATATTTCTAAAGGAAAAGATTATCAACTTGCATGATAAGGGGGAAATCTACGGAAAATAAGCAAAACAGGAGTTTGAGATGTTTGGGATTACTTGAATCATGAGGAACAGAAATTGCAACTTCTCAAGGCCAAGTGTCACTTGACAAAAAATGAGACAAAATTTGTGTCTGCTAGGGTGTCACAGACGTCGCACACTCTGGCTGGATAGAAACTCAAAGTTCTACATTCTGGATTGTTGATGTGACATTGTGTGGCTGTGTAATGTCCACCCCTGCACTGCACTTTCAGACTGACTGGAAGTTTTGGGGAAATGGTGAATCTGACAACCCTGAGTGATGGGAAGGAACTCCTGAGTGAAACACACCGGTGGAAAGCAAGCAGTGTTTCTGTTTTTCCATTGTGTTGCAGTTTCACCACAGTTTCATAAGGTGCGCTGTCATAGAAGTTTTTGTAGAAACAACAGATGATGTTCTGTTCTGAACTTTTGTCGCAAGCACAAGACTATGAAAGCCTACGTCACTGCAACCTCAGTCACAGACCAGTTTTTTTATTTTTTGTTGTTGTTGTTGTTGTTGTTGAGCGACACTCGCCTGGACTATACATAGGTCTTAACACCTGAACTTTCTAGTTGTGGAAAAATACCTGCAGATTTCTTTATAAAACTGAAAGCAAGTCTTCTGAAAAGAATGGAGGGTGTAGTAAAAGCAATGGGTGAACACACTAAATACTGCAGACTTTAATATTAGATTTATTTGTTGAGGCTTCTGTCTAATTTTCTGTTAAATATGTGTACTTCATGGCATTTTTTGACTGTACAACATGTTATTGAATGGCTTTTGACGTGTATAGTACTGTGTGTGTGTGCATGTATGAGCACGTTTTGTATGTGTAAGTGTTTCTGTGCTCGTGTAGTAGCCATCGGATGCCCAAAAGCTATATGGGATAGGAAAGATGCAGCCCCTTTCTTCACTTATGGATTGTATATAGTTCTAACATCCAGAGAAGCAGGACAGTTTGTCATTAAAATGGCCTCAGGGTAGCGAGGTTAACACCTTAACTGATCTTCAGCTGAACTTGTGGCTGTTACAGGATAAAAATGAATTGTTATTTATGTGTGGATGTGGGGGCACAGGCATACTGTATGTTTGTATGGTACAGTAACCGTAATAGGATCTGAACTAGAACCAGACCCTTATGAGAATTTTCTTACCGATACTGATTTTGAGTAGGTAAAAATTCTGATAACTGGTAATGTCCAGTCTAATTTCATACAGTCAAAATTTAAACAATAGACCCTTTTTAGCCTTTTTAGTTAGACAGTGCATTAACAGCTGGTGTCGTATAATTAAGTCTGTTCTTAATTTCTTAAACTCAAACAAACAGCAAAACCTCACCTAGTCTTAAATAATAACCTTGAAACAGATCATTAGAATGAACTCTCAAGCAAGAGCAAATTTAAACTGTGTGCCCTGTTCAACAAAAGCGTATCAAATGAACTGAATTGTGTTTTCCCAGAACATTGGCTCACTTCATTGACCAAATGATGTATTGGTCAGGCCCTAAATTGAGACCTGTAGGTGCTGCTCAGCTGCCATGTAGTCACCGCCCATGTAGCTCCTCCATTGTTATACCAAAGAACCATCACTATCGCTCATACAGAAAGGGAGCAGAGCAGGCAAATGACAAAGGCGGTCTGTCCTTGCTCTCCTGGCAACTTTATTTTTGTCCGCTGGACAGTAAATTCTGTACATTCCACAGTCTTATAATACATATGCAAAGCTGATCTCTTCATTAGTTAGGAAGGTTAAGTCCAATAGTATTATGTTATCATTAATATAAAAATACTAAAGTTTAAATTAAAGATGTTCAGGCCCAGTTCACGATTACAAAAGCATGAATTTTACTGTGGGGGGGGGCGGGGGGGCAACCAAGCATCCTGGCTCCTAAAGGCCATTTGGGGACCATACAGAGAAGTTTAGCACTGTCTGCACAATATACACTGTGCCAATATGTGCGTCCCCATTTATTTCTAATGCAGGCTCTGAGATGTTCTGGAACATGACCTGTCAAAAGCATAACAGAAAATCAACTCAATTACAAAAAGTGCTTTGCCACTGAATGGCTTAGTATAGATGTCACAGTGAAAACATTAAGAGAGTTTCTGTTTTTTCTCTTTATTGATCCTTCTGCTGTCAGGCTGCCAGCTCATAGTATAGTTAGCACTCTGTGTTCTTCACCATTTTGAGAACTATTTGTGGTATCTGAAGGCAAAGGGATTTGGGGATTTATGTTTAAATTTTTTTTTTAAGGTTTTAATCATGTTAATTTAACAATTGTAACATCAGTATAGTGGCATGCTAAATCATGGATATCTGGTAACAGTCTGGTACATTTAGAAACTTTTGTTGGTTTTAAGTCATGGCTTGTAGGAGTTGAATTCACTGTAAAAAGTGGTATTATGGCAAGTAAAATAACCTTACATCTAGTCAATTGAGACTGTTGTAAGAATTTTATATTATTTTACTTGTTTGTCATTTTATCTAATAAATTAGTTTTATCTAGTAATGATTTTTTACAAACGAGCAAAATTATCAGTCTTGAATTATTGTTGTCTTGAAACCAGCTAAATTAGAATACAACCCCAGTTCCAATGAAGTTGAGACGTTGTGTAGAGCATAAATAAAAACAGAATATGATGATTTGCAAATCCTTTTGCAACCTATATTCAATTGAATACACTACAAAGACAAGATATTTAGTGTTCAAACGGATAAACTTTGTTTTTTACAAATATTCACTCATTTTAAATTTGATGCCTGCAACACATTCCAAACAAGTTGGGACAGGGGCGTGTTTACCACTGTGTTACATCACCTTTCCTTTTAACAACACTCAATAAGTGTTTGGGAACTGAGGACACTAATTGTTGAAGCTTTGTAGGTGGAATTCTTTCCCATTCTTGCTTGATGTACAACTTCAGTCACTCAACAGTCCGGGGTCTCTGTTGTCGTATTTTGCGCTTCATAAAGTGCCACACATTTTCAATGGGAGACAGGTCTGGACTGCAGGCAGGCCAGTCTAGCACCCGCACTCTTTTACTACAAAACCACGCTGTTGTAACACATGCAGAATGTGGCTTGGCATTGTCTTGCTGAAATAAGCAGGGATGTCCCTGAAAAAGACGTTGCATGGATGGCAGCATATTTACATTTATGACATTTTGCTGATGCTCTTATCCAGAGTGACTTACAATTTGATCATTTTACACAGGTAGGCCAAGGTGATGTTAGGAGTCTTGCCCAAGGACTCTTATTGGTATAGTGTAGGGTGCTTACGCAGGCGGGGGATTGAACCCCAGTCTACAGCATAGAAGGCAAAGGTGTTACCCACTACACTAACCAACCACCTTGGAGCACATGTTGCTCCAAAACCTGTATGTACCTTCCAGCATTAATGCTGCTTTCACAGATGTGCAAGTTACCCATGCCATGGGTACTAACAGCCCCTCATACCATCAGAGATGCTGGCTTTTGAACTTTGCACTGATAACAATTTGGACAGTCCTTTTCCTCTTTGGCCTGGAGGACACGACGTCCATGATTTCCCAAAACAATTTGAAATGTGGACTCGTCAGACCACAGGACACTTGCGTCAGTCCATCTCAGATGAGCTTGGGTCCAGAGAAGCCGGCGGCGTTTCTGGGTGTTGTTGATATATGGCTTTCGCTTTGCATGGCAGAGTTTTAACTTGCACTTGTAGATGGAGCGACGAACTGTGTTCACTGACAGTGGTTTTCTGAAGTGTTCCTGAGCCCATGTGGTAATATCCATTACAGAATGATGGTTTTTAATGCAGTGCCGCCTGAGGGATCGAAGGTCACGGGCATTCAGTGTTGGTTCTCTGCCTTGTCGTTTACTTGCAGAGATTTCTCCAGATTCTCTGAATCTTTTGATGATATTATGGACTGTAGATGATCCATCCATCCATCCATCCATTATCTTCCGCTTCTCCGGGGTTCGGGTCGCGGGGGCAGCATCCTAAGCAATGAAGCCCAGACCTCCCTTTCCCCAGCCACTTCCACCAGCTCTCCAAGGGGGATTCCGAGGCGCTCCCAGGCCAGCTGGGCGATATAGTCACGCCAGCGTGTCCTGGGTCTTCCCCGGGGTCTCCTCCCAGATGGACTCGCCTGTGACACCTCCCGAGGGAGGCGTCCAGGAGGCATCCTAACCAGATGCCCGAACCACCTCAGCTGGCTCCTCTCGACGTGAAGAAGCAGCGGCTCTACTCCGAGTCCCTCCCGGATGACTGAACTTCTCACCCTATCTCTAAGGGAGAGTCCAGACACCCTGCGGAGGAAACTCATTTCGGCCGCTTGTATTCGCGATCTTATTCTTTCGGTCATTACCCAAAGCTCATGACCATAGGTGAGGGTGGGAACGACCGGTAAATCGAGAGCCTTGCCTTATGGCTCAGCTCTTTCTTTACCACAACAGACCGGTAAAGAGCCCGCATCACTGCTGACCCAGCACCAATTCGCCTGTCAATCTCCCGCTCCCTTGTACCATCACTCGTGAACAAGACCCCGAGATACTTGAACTCCTCCACTTGAGGCAAGAGCCTATCCCCGACCCAGAGAGGGCTCTCCACCCTTTTCCGCCTGAGAACCATGGTCTCGGATTTAGAGGTACTGATTCTCATCCCAGCCGCTTCACACTCGGCTGCAAACCGATCCAGCGAAAGCTGAAGTTCGCGGCCTGATGTCCCCAATAGGACCACATCATCTGCAAACAGCAGCGATGTGACCCTGAGGTCACCAAACCGGACACCCTCCATCCCTTGACTGCGCCTAGAAATTCTATCCATAAAAATTATGAATAGAATCGGTGACAAAGGGCAGCCCTGACGGAGTCCAACTCTCACTGGGAACAAGTCTGACTTACTGCCGGCTATGCGAACCAAACTCCAGCTTTGTTTGTACAGGGCCTGAATGGCTCGTACTGTAGATGATGAAACCCCTAAATTCCTTGCAATTGCATGTTGAGAAACGTTGTTCTTAAACTGTTGGACTATTTGCTCACGCAGTTGTTCACAAAGTGGTGAACCTCGCCCGTCCTTGCTTGTGAACAACTGAGCCTTTCAGGGATGCTCCCTTTATACCCAATCATGACACTCACCTGCTTCCAATTAACCTGTTCACCTGTGGAATGTTCCAAACAGGTGTTTTTTGAGCATTCCTCAACTTTCCCAGTCTTTTGTTGCCCCTGTCCCAACTTCTTTGGAATGTGTTGCAGGTATCAAATTCAAAATGAGTGAATATTTGCAAAAAACAATAAAGTTTATCTGTTTGAACATTAAATATCTTGTCTTTGTGGTGTACTCAATTGTATATAGATTGAAAAGGATTTGAAAATCATCATATTCTGTTTTTATTTATGTTTTACACAATGTCCCAACTTCATTGGAATTGGGGTTGTAAAATAATTGCAAAAGACAAGAACATCTAAAAATACAGTGTAGAAATACAGGGTCCAAAAGTCTGAGACAGCCCACATTGAATATCTAAGATACTTTTAGTTAATCTTATAAGTTAATCTTCCTCTTGTGGGCCCACATTTACAGAGTATGTGATGTAAATAAGCAGCATCCACTAAGTGGCCTTTAAACATTCTCATTCCTTAATGTGAAATGGGTGGTGCTAAGCTTAGGAAGTGTGTATGTAAGCAAGGTCCTCCCCAATCAGATGGCTGTTAAATTTTTTGACTGTATTCCACTATGATCTCTCTGTGTTCAAGATGGATAAACTGACTGAGAGAAAGCTAATCTAGCTTGGCCGAACAGACCTGCCTGCATTTCTTGGATGCACATGCAGCAGCAAAGTGAATAAGTACCTTATCTTCTCAAGATGTCACTATATAAAAGCCAGTTTTGCTTATTTATACACACTTTGCTTGCGTTGTTGTTGTGTTTAGTTTTGCCTCAGTGGGCATAGCAGGCTGGGTGTCATGGACTGAGGGCTGTCAATCAGGTACACTCTTGAGAATATTGGGCCACATCCAGACGGTTCCCAGATAGGTCTGTTTTTAGCCATGCTTTATTTCAATCTTGTTTTTCTTTTTTTTAACTTTGTCTTTTTTTTTCAGTCAAACTTTGCTAGATGTCCATTTAATATTTTACAATATTTTTTTACACTATGTTCCCTGGCAGTTTAAATGTGAAAATAACCAACAGAATTTTTTTTAAATTTGAAAGAACAAAAAAAAAGCAATGACAAGTAAAATAAAGAAAAATATTCAAGATTCTGTGCCGTTTCTAGTTCTGAAGCTCGTGTTCAGCCCACTCTTGGCTGGATTTGCTGGACTTTTTACACTCTTCATTTATTCAGCTTCTTTGTGTGCACACAGTCATTAAAGCAAAAGGGGAACTTAATAAATACTAAGAAATTCATGTCAATATTTTATGCAGATCATGTCATTTGTAAAAAACTGTGTTGCATTGAATGTAAGCAAAACATAAGCATTTGCATTAGTGGTCCTCTAAAGCCTCAATTCTGTGTGAAGCATGACATAGTAGTCATTTCTCAAATTGTGCCCCAAGAGCAATCTCCTATATTTGTAGAGAACATATTTTAAAACAGGATGTTTTGATTCACAGGGGCCTAGAGGTCGTTAAAAGTTTATCACTTGGATTTTTGAGATGGAATCTGAGTCCTTTAGTGTATGTTACTATCTTGCTGATGTGTGTGTTTGCAGGAGTGTTTGTGTTCACGCCAGAGGGCTCTGGGATGACAGATAGGCCAAGAGGAGACACGGTGACATATGTGAATATTCCTGTCAGCCCAACGTCCAAAAAGCAGCTACACTACATGGAGCTGGAGCTGCAGGAGCACGGCACTGCCATCAGGGGTAAGAACGATGACTCGCCACATAAGGAATGTGAGATTTTTAGAACTGGCACACATACTAAAGTGGAGAAGATCACTAAATGCCACCTATGCTGCTGGTATTTTTAGTCTTTAGGCTGGAATAGGCCCTATAATCAGCTGCTCTCTGTATGTATCAAGATAAATTGTTTCAATATTTTTTAGAGTATGATTTATGTACATTTTCAGTGCTGGAACTGTGCTATGCACAAAGCTTTTTAGAAAACATTTTAAAATCAACAATTAATTGCTAATCTAATACTCTTATCAAATCTTTCAATGCTATTAGATTTATCAGCCTAAATGCAATATTGGCGCTGATGTACTAGTTGGGCTGTAATCAGTTGTTTATCATGTGGATTTTGAGGTATTGATCTTTACTCAGCTAATGACCTGTCTATCTAATAAAAGCTGAATCGGCATCACAGTCTAATGTACTGATGTTAAGTGAGCACTCACAGTAATACAAACTCAGCATTAACGTATTGCATTTGATGTTTCTTTAACGGGCGTCTAATGATTTATCGCGTATATATGTGTCACAAATAAATGCAAGGGACTGCTGCGTCCCAAAACAGAAACACCTGTGCAGTATGCATTCGTCATACTGCCTTTAACCTCCCACAAATTCAGATTTGGAAGGGATACAGAGCTGCATTCCTAAATTAAAGAACTTTTGAGTAAAGTACAGTAGCTGTCATGCAAGTGAAAAACACAAGCTAGTTCATCATTTTAAATGCTTTCAGGTTTGAGCTACTATTCAGACCTCCTAAAGTCTCTGTGAAGCAAGTTGTCATATGTCAGTCATCTGAGCGCATTCAGGCCTTTTCATTTAGATGAGTTCTTATCCAGGATTCATGCATAATTAAATGCAAGTAGTGTTATGTACAGCGGTGAATGCTAGACAGTAATGCTGAATCATGCAAAGCCATTCTCATTCAGAACAATGTGAAGTAGTGCTTACTAAACACAACAAGGCTTATGGTCTACTTGGTGCAGAATTTAAAGGGCTAATTTGGTGGAAAATCAAAAGTGCAGTTTATCCTTTCCAGAAAATGTGCATGGGCCAAAAGTATGGACAAAATTCTGACTTCAAGGTGGTTGCTACTACGTTTAAAGTTAAGCAGTATACTTTTGTCCATTTCTGTTGATGCCGTACTGTGTCAGAAACCACACAAAAAGTATTCACTTGACAATTCAGAAGTATGTTTTAAGTGCAGTTTAAATGTTACTAATTGATATAAGCTTCCATTACTTACTGCATCAGTCTCAGTTTAACTCAACTGCCAAACAAAAGAATCAAAATTTAGACACCAAGTATATCTCGGCTTATTGACCACATTTTGGTTAAGGGGAAATATTCAGGTTTTCCCTGTCACTTTCAGGTGTTTAAAGTTCAACCGGCACAGAAAAAGTGCACCATGTTATGCAAGTGTTTCCCTCTCTACCCAAAAGCATCACTGGAATCCATTTATCTCTAATTGTATTCCCCCCCATTTGTTGCCTTGGCTACGCGCCTAAGGTTTCACAGTGCTTATGGCGTGTCAGCTGCAGTAGTGGTGCAAGGGGGTGAGGGACAGCGCTGGAACAGCTCCTCATTGTCATACTCACGAATCATGGCTAGCTGGTGTGAGAAAGGTTAATTCATTGTATTGGTGATAAGCAAGATTAGTTTTCATGCGATTTTATCAGCTGGACTCAGCTCTGCCAGACTGGCACAGGTACACCTCTTTAAAGCTGAAGAGTATAAAGAAAACTACATACCATTTGTGTTATTTGACTTTATTTAATCTGTTTGACAGAAAAGTAAATAGAGCACACTGGGGTACAATAGCCTTGAAGAAATGGACTGGTTTAATTGACACAATTTTCATGTAGCCGTTCAGCCAAAACATGTTTAGTGTCCAAATTTGACTTATTTAGCTTAGCACAGGAGCTACAAGTCTAATGTTGCGAACAAACACTAGAAGGCAATTGACTCTCACATTTTTGCTAATTAATATATTCCCAGAACTTCTCTTAACCCACTCAAACTGCCTCCAGGTCTTCATTAAGGTTACAAAGAGCTTCATCATGTAGCCAAACACTGATCTCATTTTAGACAACACCTGTATGCAATTTAAACAGACATATGAACACTACAGACTGCGTTTCTGATTTTTATAAAAACTGAAGACATATGTTTATAATTAGAAACAGAAATCACAAACATAGCATCTCTACGCCAGTGTGACATAGACGCATGGGAAGGAGAACCCAGATTCTGCAGGGGGGTCAGAATTTGGCACAACACTGCCTTTTTATAGTTCACAGTAAGTCATACTTTGTCCTAAACCACTTCCTGACCTTAATAAACACCTGGTGCAGTTTGAGAGAAGTTTTGAAGACATGTGACTAGCTTTTATTAGCAACATCAATATTGGACCTCCAGCAGAAAACTAAAGAACTCAAATTTGGACACCAGCTTATATGGCAATATTGTTACATTGTATTTCATAATAACTATCTATTTCTAATTGTGTTCCACTCTTCAGGAAAAGCCTCCACTAAGTACGCTCAGATCGATATCACTGCGACAGAGACCGCGCACAGAGTTGGTACCCAGCATGCACTAGGGCGGGAGGAGGGACTTCAAAGATTGGAGCAATGGAAAAAAGGATGTGCACCAACAGAACGTCATCATTCTTTACCATAATGATATAATAAATGCCATAATATACCATACCTTAATATAATAATCACTACCATTGTGATGAAGAGTGATGGCATCGCTCAGAGGCTCAGAGACAGTGAAGTAAAGAAATGATGGTGGCAGTAGAACAAGTCTCTCTTCAGTGAAGTTGGGCTGCTCTGATCAACCGTACATTTCCTCCTTCTAATACTTTGGACAGTAAAAGCCTGCGTTGAATGACTTTGACTCGAATGACTATTCATCTCAGGACAGGCCTGTGAGCTCATCACAGAGCCATAGTCGACCATACGGAGAGTGAAATTACCATTGGAGAGAACACTGGAGGCAGCGGTGTAAATGTCCATCCCCGCGGCCGAAGGTCCACATTCATTAGCGGGGATAGTGTAGTTATGCGAGTGCGCTAATGTGTGGTTTATTGTGTGGGCGGGTGGGTGGGTGGGTGTGAGTGTGATAATATGAGTGTCAGAGCTGTGGACACAGACAGTGTGAACATGGCTGATTATAGCTGAGTCACCATGCACGCTCAGCTCCCTGCTGCATCTCCACAGCGTCGCTGCTTTCATCAAATACACACGCATACGCTGTTCTCCCTTAATCAAATACATACAGAAACACACACGCAGAAAATCTTCTGTCTTAATCAAATACTGCACGCCTCACCCAACACATCAAAGCTGCAAACACATGGCTCAGTTAGGTGACATCAGCCCTAATTAGATATCGCACACGAGCTGCTTTGGATAAACCTAGGCTCGGGCAGTGCTGTTTCCATATAGAAAAAATCTTTTCAAAGTATATTGTTACAAAGTACATGTTACGTTTTCTTTTGTATTTCATTTTTTCCCAAGAGCACTAACGGTATCGTTTGTCATTTTGTGTAGCAAAGCAGTGATAATTCAATTTTTACGTGACCATTTTCCATTATCTCTTTTAGATCATTTTTACCTCTGTACTGATTGGCTGCCCTCTGCTGTGCCTCAGTCAGAAAGCAATCTGAAATGTAACACTCCTTATAACTTCAGTGTGAATGGGTGGGGCTTCAGTGTGAATCTGCTGTAGGCCGAATAGACAGACTTATGTAGTTAAAAACAGCAGCTTCGTTTCCACATGTGGACTGGGGAGCAAACAGTACATTTTGAGACTTTAACAAAGTTTACATCATACGTAAAACTGTAAAAAAAAGTGAGAAAAAGTATTTTTCCATAGTATGGGCCCTTTAGGTATTTTTTTTTTACAAATTGGGTGAAAACCTAAAACATAACCTTTTGTAAATACTCTAAGCTGGATAGAATTAGCTTACGAATATCAGAAATATGATTATTAGATATTTATATACATTGAGGTGGCATTTTCACCTTTTTGGGGCATTATAAAATAGGATGTGTTATAGTATGGTTAAGATAGTAGATGAAAAGGGGACTTCCAGTGATTTAATAAAAGTTCTGGATAACTAAACCATGAAGAGGTGAACAAAATCGTTCAGAATGGTTTGATGTGAAATGGTCTGTGCTAAACGAACAGAATTGTGCACAGCAGTGGTGATGAGAACTAGACGTCCAAAGCATTAGCTGTCTCACAGGAAACAGTGAAATGGTTAAGTACATGTTGCAAGATTACTGAGATGTTGCTTCATTGTAGTTTTTCAATATATTTTGGGCCTACATTTTTTTTTTAATTCAATTCTAAGTACAGAGGTACAAGCAGGGCATTGCAAGGCAAAATAGTGTCACATTTTTCAGATTTGTTACTGTTCTGCCTTTATAAACGTTACACATAAAAGCTCAGAGGACGTGTTGGAATATGATCTATTACTTGAGTAGTAAATGAAATGTCCACAAGTTTCCATGCAGTGCACCAAATTTCACACCAAATCTCTCTGAACAGACATTCAAGGATTGGATTATGCAGGAATATAGAAAAATCTGTGGAATTCTGTTTTCAACAGGCATGTCCTTGTTTTTCAGTATTTTTTTATTTGTGTATTTTGAACTAATTTTAGCCTGTTTATTGTACTAAAAGTGTACGTCTTCTTGCTCCAGTGTAGATGTACTCTTTTATTTATTTCTGTTTGTTTGTTTGTATGTTTTTATTGTGTTGATGCTGAAAAGTAGAACAATGTCAGTGTTTTTTAGGCCAGTACAGCTTTCTCCTCTGTGATACAGAATGGAATTTATATACAGTATCGAATTGCACCGGGAGCTCCAAGATGCTTTGATACATAAGAGGCCCAGTTCATGCTTGGAATAAGCTACACCATGCCTGGAAGGACTCGGATCTTCTACTTGATACCATGGATTTATGCCAGCGTCTGATCGTGCACATGAAAAGGTACTCTGGGCAACCTTGTTCAATTTATGCACTATAAGCCACCACCTCAAGCCAGTCACTCTCAACAGAATTATCATATCAACGTCAATGCTGTTTTTATGGCACTGTAAATATGAGTATGTCTTACAATATTGTGGTGTGCAATAATATTTTCTTTTATTTTCTCTTGCGGTGATGTTTTTTCATGTATTTCATATCAACATCATGTTTTTAACAAGTAGAAATGTGATAAAGCCCTAAATTGGCATCGCCTTCTTTCCTTTGAATGCTTATGGCTGCTTTCCAGATGTCTGCCTATATATGAGCTGAGTGGGCTAGTGGTGCCTGTGTTTGTGATGACTCCTTCCAGAGAATATGAGCTAAACAGTTCATTATTAGCCTCACATTCTTTCTCCACACTCCGCTTTCTGCAATCAGTGCTTTTATATGCTTGTTTATTTGTAAACAGTTATGAATGAAAGCAGTATGGAAAATCATGCAGCATATTATATGGTTTAAATGGGACAGAGAGAGCACCAGCAAGCCTAGCACACTGTTATATGCGTATTTCCATTGAGGAGGATGTCCATTGTGGCTCATCTCTCTTGTCAGTATATTAGAAAACATGGGTTAAGTGTCCTCTATCCCGTATCAGGTTAAAGTATTATTGTGATCTAATTAAAAACAAGTCAGCAATGATTCCTGAGACTTGGGCCTTGTCCACATATATCTGCATATGTTTTGTTTATTTATTTATTTATTTATTTTATCCACATCATTCATTAACAGTGTCTTTGAAACACCCACACACTGTACAGTGACTGGTTAATGATAAACTCACATATCTTTACAAATAATTAGATGTTTTTAATGTTCACAATCAAGTTAGCACCTCATTTAAAAGAATGATGCCTCTGCGCTGTGGTTTAATGAAAAGTAAAGTTCAATTTAATTAGAATTGTTATCACCTTCAAATTGCCAAACACACACAATCCAGTCATCAGCCAAGTTCTGTACACTCAGTAAATAAAATCTGCACCAGACAGGCAGGTTAACAGCATGACGTGTTATATAACGACACTCAAAGCAGTTTTCAGAAATTTCCACCCTGGACAGCATTTTCAAAATCCACTGTTTTCATGTGGGAACAGAAAAAGTGCAGTTTGGTCCTCTGATGTGTTTACATGCTTACAGGCGTGGTAATGGAAACTTATAGCCACCATTTTAGCATTGCAACATATTTTTGTCTACTTTATGAGTGTCAGAAGCCACATTAGCAAGTCACAGTAACAACCACCGTGGTGAGGCCAATGTGTGAGGACTGCATGCAGATTGCACAGGGCTAATTAGTGGTGTATAAGCTTCTGGTGTATAAGATCACTTGTTAATTGCAGTAGCTTTCTCTTGCCTGTCTTAAAGAATGAACTGACAGGTCGTTGGCCCCAATGCAGTTTAGATTTTGTGGCTTGAAAGGGAACTTTAGTTAAACAAATGGCTAACGGTGAATGGATGGAAACTAGGAAGACAAGAAATCCAGCAGTTTTTGCTGACTTTTGTGTCTTGTTTGTTCATAGGCCTTTGGGGACCAATCCCTGTTGTCCCTGTCCCAGAGGATGTGTTTAGTGAGGAGCCACGCAGGAGGTGGAGAAGCTTTTTTAGGGCAATCTCCAGGCCTCTCATTACTGTGACATGGCTGGCATTTGTTCTCTGATTGGTTCTCATGCACACGGCCAAGGGAGTTTGGGTCACCATGGCAACCTGGGGTCAGTGGAGATGATGTCAGATACCAGAGCGACTCTGAAACTTCAGAGAGCCACTGATCTGTCCTTTGTTGTCGTACATTCACCCAGGACCAGCTGACACTGGGCAGTGCTTTATCAGCAAACCGTGCACATGCATTTATTCTTCATACAGTATGTATTGGATCCTACTTGCAGTGCTTGGAGACACTCACTCAGTTTGAGTGCCTACTCGCGGACTTCATAAAACATTTGCGATGCATGCAGAATTCATTAGTACATTGTAGATATTTCTTGACAGTACACAGTGTAGATAGTAATGTTGTAATGCTAGTAATGTTGGGCTCATTAATGTCTTGTCAGTATTTATGAGCCAGTTATGAATGAATGCTAGAGTAATATTGTGATCCACAGTGGAAACGTAATTAATTCAATTCAATTAATTCAAACGATTATTATTAAGTGCCGTTAAGTCGATTCCGACTCCAGCAAACATATGAATAGTGTTTCTCTAGAATATTCTGTCATCTGTTTGGTACTTAGGCTTCAGAATGACTTGTCATATTCATACATCCCTCTTGTAGCTCATCATCCTCTTCCTCTTTTACATTCAACTGTTCCAGGGATAATGCCATTTTCCAATGTGCTTCTTCTCAGAAGGTGTCCAAAATGAGATCGATTGGTTGTCTGAGAAGTGAGTGTTGATTTAATTGAGGATGCATCATTGTTTGTCTCCAGAAGGTAGTGTCCAAAGCCTTCACCAATATGGAAGTTTTCATTGTCCAGCTTCCGTAACAAAGACCACAGCCTAGACAGTAATGTTTATTGTTTGTAGAGAGTACTTGTTGGCTTTGAAGATCATTTGAAGCTCCTTTGTTGTTAATAATTAATCAGAAATAGCAAAAGCTGCCCACCATGTCCACATCTTCTGCATTGATGGTAAAGTTACAGGAATTTCCTGTTGTCATAACCTTAGTCTTCTTCATATTGAACTGAAGATCTATCTTTACACTCTTTCTTAACCTTCCTTAAAAGGCACTTCAGGTCTTCTAGATTTTCTGCTATGACCGTTGTATCATCTGCTTGGTGGTCCTGATTGACAAACCAAATAAGTGCATCTGCAAGACTGGCACCAAAGGTGGGTTGAAGGTTCAAGTTGTATTTAAGATAAGGGTCTCTTAGCCAGAGAAGATAGCCACTGAAGCCTGATCCCTTTTGTAGGATCCTTCGAATGCAGCAAATAAATGCACCCTTCATTTCTCAGAATTAGGGCTCCGCTGGTGTGTCCATCGAGACTTTAAATCACTCACAATCCATCATGTGCAGGCCAAACCTTTTGAACAGGAGTGAGTGCTTAAGATGCTGGTATTTGTAATGAGATGTACATTTTTTTTTTGTAATCTATGATGTGTCGATACAATTTATCAAAGGTGCAGTGTTTAAGGTTTAGTGGCATCTAGCAACCAACTGAATATCCCTCCCTCAACGCTCCCTTTCGAAATACGTAGTAGAACCTACAGTGGCTGTCGCTTCTTTGGCGACAATGATTCACTTTGTCTGTGGCGGTGCAACTTGGTGGCTTCTGCTGGAACACGTAAAAAAATGTATTATTTATAATCCATCCAGTTAATTTCCAATTAATAATATGATTCTGAATTATTTTTAAAAACCCACGAATCTAAAATTAATTACTCGGTAGTGATTTATGTACAATAAAAAGAAGCTAACCAATTTTTCTTGACATTTATGAACAGCTGAAAAATGTGAAATTAATGTATACATTATCAAACATTACTCTTATGACTTACAGTATTCCAAAAAACGACCCAGCTGATCCAGCTTTAGACTGATGCATCACTATACACTGATGCAGTTTTGCATGCCTAATATAACGTCACTGTTGGAACAACATGTCCTAAATGGTAGTTTTGCAGGACAAGAAAAAGCTAATGATTGAATGAACGTCAGTGTAGTGAGATTTTGTTCATTTTAAGCGATTATATCGGTTCATTCATCATAAAATGCTCACAGTGTAGCGGCAGCTGGCATTTCATGTAAAAAGAAATTTCAAACAATAAAAACAAAGATAAAATATTTTGATCAGTGACGATTTGTAACCAAGTATCCTTTTTTCACTAGATGCCTTATCAAACTGACTCATTTTACTGGCTGGCAGTGATTTCTCTTGGCTGACAAGAAAGCTGGAATTCTCTGCATTCCAGGTCCGTGTCTGCGTGTGTGAGAGAGAACATGTGAGCGCCTAATGTTGGCAGGGGTGTGTGTGTGAGCGTGGCCGTCACAGGTTGCTGCTGGATACAACTCAATTACAGCCTCATCTCTCTTGCCGCCTCTCTGCTTTTTCAGTTGAGCCCACAGGCATAGCTGAGGAGAAGCTGTGTAATTATGTTGCATGTATATCAGCCTTTTTGTTTTTTTTCCTTTTGTACTGTCACTTTTGTCCAGACCTTTTTTCCATTCACACTCTCATGGGCTAAATCTGAAATAGCCGGCTGTTTGACCCAGTTCTTGCATAGTGTGTAAAATGCACTCTAAAGCACATTCTAGAGAGCCATTTCAGATTCAGCCATTTCTGGCAACATGGAACAAATGTCCATCACTGTAGTTCAATTTCTTTTTTATGTGATAAGCTTATCATCAATACTCAGTTACTGCTCTATGAATGCAGTGCTTATGTATGTCTTATTTGAGCTAACCTTGACCCTAAGTGAATCATGTCAGTTCCATTGTCTACTTTTGCACTTTTTGTGAATATTGACTCCATTAATATTTTTCAACCTTGATAATAATAATAATAATAATTTTATTTATATAGCACTTTTCATGCCGGTGGCAGCTCAGAGTGCTTTACAGACAGGTTATAAAACATAGTTATAGAAGAGATCATTAGTATTTAATTAGAATCAGAAGAAAATTAAGAAGTTTAAATTACAAGATAAAGATAAACACCACAAGTTTTCAAGTGACATTCAGTTTTAGTTAAATGCTAGTTTAAAGAGATTTTAGGGGCTTCTTAAAAGTGAGCACTAAGCTTGACTGTCTAATAAAAGGTGGAATTGAGTTCCAGCTTAGATGCATAATAACAGCATTTTGTACGAGTTGTAAGGGATGTGTAGTTTTATTAGGAAAATAAGTAAGACGAGCATTACAGTAGTCAAGTCTGCTTGTAACACATGCATGAACAAGTTTCTCTGCATCGCTCTGAGATAGAAAAGGCAGAACTTTAGTGATGTTTCTTAAATGATAAAAAGCTACTTTAGTGATCGTGTTTACATGCGGGGTAAACCAGAGCTCAGAGTCTAAGATCACACCCAGATTTCGTACTTCAGGTTTGTTATATGAAACTAAAGAATCAAGTTTCTCAAAAATCATTTTTCTGTGAGTTTCTGTACCAACGATCAGTAATTCCGTTTTTTCATGATTTAATTGTAGAAAATTTTGCGACATCCACTGAGAAACATCTGACACACAGCTGGTTAGTCTGTCTACGGAGTCTTGATCTTCAGAAGGAATAGAAATATATAGCTGGGTGTAGTCAATGCTTCCTAATGACATCACCTAGAGGTAGCATGTACAAAGAGAAACGCAAAGGCCATAAGACTGAACTTTGGGGGACTCTACAGAAAACGGCAAATCATTTTGATGAATGATTTCCAAGTGAAACCATTAACTGTCTATTACATAAATATGATTTAAACCATTCTAAAACTGCCTGAGAGGCCGACCCAGCATTCAAGACACTGACTGAAACTTCTCATATAAATTGTTTGATATTAGATGCATATTTATTTGTTTGAAAACAACTTTTCCTAAGACTTTACTTAGAAAAGGTAGGTTTGAAATTGGTCATTTGCTCTTTTTTAGCAGAGGCTTCACCAGGGCGGTTTTAAAAGCATCTGGAGAAACACTTGTTGACAGAGAACAGTTTACAGTAGTTAAAACATCTTAAGGAATGACGAAGAAACATGTGGATGAACTTAGTTTGTTTGATATAGTTGTGAGCTCTTCATAGTTAATATAGGAGAAAGATGTCATTACTGATGCAGCTGGCTTATCAGGAACATCACAGGAGCTTATTTGAGTCTGCTGAGCTACACCCTGTCGTATCAGGTCTTATTTATTTTGTATTTTTGTATTTATTTTGGAAGTGAATTGTGAACTCTTGACAAGTTAGGGTTAATTAGTTGGTCTATGGTGGAAAAAATTATTTTGGTATTATTTTTGTGTCTGTTGATTACGCTGGAGAGATATGACTGTCTGTTTATTTTCATAGCATTATTATAGACTGAGATCTGCTCTTTGAGAATATCATAATGTACCTGCAGTTTAGTTTTCCTCCGTAAGTGCTCTGATTTACGACTCTTAAGCTGGCGTATTTCCGCATTCATCCATGGATTTTTAAGAGCGTGCAAGCTTTTCTTCCTTTTTATTGGAGTGAGAAGGTCAAGGCTTTCCCATAATCTAGCACTCAGATCGGAGACAGTTATAAACAGTTTTAAACTCCTCACCTGTTTCTGAGTCCGTGTAGCATTTTTCAAAGTAACTTTCAGGTACTTTCCTCTTTCTAAATTGATTTGAAAGAAAATACAGAAGTGATCTGATATGAAAACATCCGAGATTTGAGCTTTGTGTTTAAACCTTTAGTGACGACCAGATACAGGATGTGACCCAGCTTGTGGGTAGAGCTGCCCACATGCTGCTTCAAATCAAATGTCTCTAGAAGTCTAGAGAATTCTAATGAATTACTATCTGAAGGACTATCGATATGTAAGTCAAAGTTCCCAGACAGAGGGATCTTATCGTAGTTTGTGGACACTACTGATAATAATTCCGCAATATCTGACCTAAATTCACTATTTTGCTTTGGAGGTCTGTATATTACAATTATTAACACAGGCGTATCATTAAAAAGGTTGATTGCAACATACTCAGAAGACATGACTTCACCAATAGAGGTACTTTTGCAGATAAAGTCACTATTATAAATGCAGGCCACTCCCCCTCCTCATCTGCCCTGTCTTACTGTATGCATAAATCTGTACTTTTCAGGAGCAGCTTCAAGTAGAGTTGCTGTGGCCTCATCAATAAGCCATGTTTCTGACAGAAACATAAAATCTAGCTTATGCTCCTTAATAAGATCTCTCAGCAGGGTTTTGTTATTTAGTGACCTTACATTGAGTAGAGCAAGGTTTCATTTTCTGCTAGTTACAATATGTGTTTGGGGGGGACTGGTCTTTTTAAGTTATACGCAAATTAAATGATCAGGGTTTTGACCACACACGTTTTCTTTGATTGTGTAAATACACAGGGTTTGATGACTAATGACGTCTCCCTACACAACTAGCTTTAGTGTTAAGACAACAGAAACAGAGAGGAATGGCAGCAATTAAGGGGACATTGTCTGTATCATTAAAGGGTGATAACCTCCAGTCTTAATGTTGTCATATAATATGCTTTGTCTAATACTTAATTAGCTTGGTAATTTGCTAGACATTATATGTGCCATTAGGCAGAGCAGAACTGACAGTTTATCAGGCATTAAGACTTAGTAATCAAACATTACATAGCATATTAATTGTCCATGAATCAGTGCAAAATTGTAAGTTTGAGCTTGAAGGTGAAACCAATCTAAATGTAACACATTAAAACCGTTCGGGTTCTCTGAAGTCATTCCAAACATGCGACGAAGTACTCAGCTGCTAAACTACATGGGGAAAAAAACACAATTTGTGCATCAAGCCGGTCTGGTACACAAGTGGGATAATCTAGTTTATGCATCTGTCAAGAGTGATGAAGTGCGGTGGCATCATTTCTGCGTAAATGAATGTCAGTGGAGGTACACGGGTTCTTCATTACCCCCAGTATTGTGCGTCTGAAAGGGGTCTGTAGTGGCAGCATTTGCCTGGAACAATCTGAGCGGATTGGGTGCATCTGCGAGCATGAGTTTTGAGCCGCTCAGTAAGATTATGCGGACGTGAAGGCCATTACGTGGCGAGTGGCGAGTTTGAATGCTGCTTGAGTCTGTGATTACAGTTTTAGCACTGCAGGTTTCCGTTGAGATTTAAGTGGCACACCTGTAGGCATTGACTGGTGTTTGTGGCACTGGTGTCATGCAGGTACTGCAGAGAAGTACTAGAATGCTTTCACACGCTTCTCCCCAATATCTCTCACTCATTCTCTCTCTCTTTCGCCTGCACACACCCTGCCAGCCCCCATAAGCTCCCCCTCACCAGCAGCTCTAAACATTAGTCACTCTTTTTCTTTCCGTGCTATTTCTTCCTCTCTCCGTTTTTAAATGAAATGGCCACTTAATCATATGCAGCATAATGGACAGCTTGCCAGAGCCGTTTCCGCTATAGATCAATGTGCCGTGGTTGGTTGGCTACAAATATTGTCTTTCGATATTTATTTATTTATAGATTATTTTTCAGTCTAGCTCTTTCTCTCTGTCTTTCTTTCTTTCCCCATTTTTATCTTTCTCTCTCCGTTTTTCTGTACCATTCTTTCTCTCTGTCTCCACATCTCTCTCTCTCTCTCTTTGTATCTCTCTCTGCTTCTCAGTTTCCACCTCTCTTCGTTTCTTTCTCCCTCTGTCTTGATTTCTCTCCATGTCGTTTTTTCACTCCATTCTCTCTACATTTCTCTCTCTCCTCATTTCCCTCTTTCTCTGTCACTCTTTCTCACTCTTTCTCTCCCTCTCCAATCATTCTCCCTCTTTCACCTTCTGTCTATCTTGAATGCTTGCTCTCTATTTTTGTACTGTACAGCTCTTTCTGTTCTAGAACAACAGCTCAATACGCTGTGGTGAGAGATTGATGACCCAGACAAGCCATTCCTCCTCATGCTGGAACACTCAGATGTGCGAAGCTGGGCTGAGGCTTTGCTGAGTCTAATGGATAGAGATGGGGGACAGAGTGGGTAGTAATGGTGCCCTTTTCCTCACATATTTCGGTAAGAAGATAACCTGCTCTTCACCTGACCTCCTAATCCTCTCAATAATGCTCCTCCTCATCTACATCCCTTTATGTTACGCAGGGGCAACACTAGACTCGCTCTGAGAATTGTGTAGTGAGGAGCTGAGAGGCAGTTAACTGAACACAAAAAACACAAATGTGCTGCAAGCTTTAGGGAAGCTGAGCGATATGACTGGTTACTGTAAAAGACCTGTGAAGTGCGTCGTTTTATAGTCAGTGACATGCTCGTATAAGAAACTCTGGGTCTAAGCGTTTTTTTCTCAGTGGGTTAAAATGAATGGTGTTTATGTTTGATATGTTTTTGTCCTATGTACGGTTTTATTCCCAGAATATCACTGGACCCTCTGAATTAAAAAGTCGCTAAATAGCAGAAATATGCTTATTGCTAAACCCTTGCAAAGCTAACACTTCTGAGCATTGCAATGAAATACACTGCTTGAAATTAACATGAGCTCCATTATATAACACTAACTAATCAGCAACTAACCCCCAAAGTGACTAAACTACCAGACTTAGCAAAGCTTGTAGGTTTGGGTGAGGTTTTTTGAGGAAGCTGCTGGTCTTATGGCATCAATTCACTGAGCAGCAGTGTTAACGTACATATAGCAATAATCATATTTTTAGACTCTTTACTGACCTCGTAATTTAGACGATCCAGTGATATTCAGTGGAAATGTACACAGGACAAAAAAACCCAGAGATCCTTGTATGGGTATGTTGCCTACTACAAAACAAGGACACGACTTCAGTAGTCTACACTGCTAAACTGCAATACTGTGTTTTTTTCTCTCAGTTGTTCCATTTTCTTTCTCCTGTTCGTTCATAACGCTTCACAGTGTAAGTTTTGGGTTTTTGGAGAACTCTGTTGGAAATGTGCAAGAATATTTTGTGCCCGGGGGTTGTGTTCTGGGCCCCTTCCCTGAGTGGATGAATCTGATCATTGCAAGCAGGTTAAAAGAGCATTCAAAGAAGACTCAGTCAAAACTTGATGACAGCCACATCTTCCAAAGATGTGAGTGAATTATCTGCTATTGTCATCATAATCATCATCTGTATAACATTAATTTTGCGTTTGCGAACATCGAGCCGCATTTTCTTTTTGAACTCGTGCATGTGACGTTAGTACATGAAGACATAGATCATAATCGTAGGTCGTTTGGTATAATTGGCTGACTGTGAAAACTGGTTTCAAGCCTGGAAGTGGTCTCTAGAAATAATCCCTATGTAATAGGTTTGAACCTATTATTATTATTCCTTATTTTTATTATTCCCAAACAAAGCCAGAATCAGTCTTGTGTGCAAACACAAGTGGGATGTATTCAGTAAGTGTGAAGTGTCTTAGAGGAGAAAATGACCAGTCTTTTGTGAAGCTGTTTTGATGATTTTTTTGTGAGCAGTATTGGCCAACATTGATCCAGTCACTGAGGAGACTTTTTTCTGGTCAATACTGAAGACAATTGTTTAGTGATGAGCTGATGGGACAATGAATACAGACCATATAATTATTATATGTAAGAGTAAGAATATAAGAATTATAACTAATTCTGTTCAAATGAAACACGGTCTTCTTGAAGTGAATCTGGCTCCAATATTTGCGTGCAGCTCCACTGCACATACTGTGCTTGGTTTTGGCTTTGACTCACAGCATCTACACTGTCTTAGCCTTTAGCCATGTGACATTTACACAGAGTACTCTCGAACAGAGGCTCTGCATCCCCTGCTTTTATCCTCCTGTGTCTCTCTCAGTTACTGAAAGAGGCCCAGATGCATTGAGCCGCCCATTATTTATTCTGCAGTGCAGGTAGATTATGTTCATATATACATACGATAATTTCATAGCGTTAGATCTTGTCCACATTGACTATTGATAGAGCTAAGTGCATCTGTCCCTGAGAGATGTCAAGTGAGCTCTAAATAGATGTTTCTAAATAGATATGTACATACACAGAAAAAATAAGTTTACTGGATTGTTCACATAATTTCTACATAAATAAATGTTACATTAACAAAACATCAAGTTTCCTTTTTTTCGGCCACAATTATGTTGATGCTATTCAAACACTACACAAGCGAGCCGAGACCCCACTAAGAAGGTTGGTCTTTGCTTCAAAACGAGCTCCAGTGCAGTTCGTTACAAGTATGATCACAATGCAGATTAAAGACGTGCAAACGAACCAAAGACAGAACAAACCATTGTCTCCCCTCTGCATAACGAGAAAAGTCAAGTTTCTGATAGTTGTAACACATGCATTTGTTTTAGAATCTCTTCATAAGCTCTGAATTTTGGTTTTACAACGGCGTTGAGGCACTTTTTGACTGCACACATCAATTATGTACTGAATATGGTTATCAAGTGATTATAAGACATTTCAAGTAATCACATAACTTTATAGATCATTGCAATTGATTGCAAATTTATTTTATTTTGTTATCTGTTGAAATTTTACCCCAATGAAAGATTTTTAAGTGCGGTGAGAAGTGAACACAATATACTTCATACAGTTTTCCTAAGTTCACGTAACTGGAACAAAAGAAAAATAAAAGAGACCTCAGCGGCGACGAACCCTGGCGAGGACGCCGGGGAGAGAGCCGCGAGTGTGGACGGGGGGCGGAATGCAAATCCCGAGCTCCCCGGACAGACGAGAGGTACGAGAGTGGCGGCGGGAGGAGGAGGTCAAGGACGCTGGTGCCAACCATGAGAGGCACCAGAGCAAGGAGCAGGTCCCGAGCTCCACCGCTACCTTCGACCCAGGCGGCTGAGCTGCCAGCTGGGGGCGGTAACGGGGCAGAGCGTCGAGCTCTTGTTCCCTCTCGGCTCTGGTGCTCACGCTGCCCTTAATGAGAGCCAGCTGATTCTCCTCTGGCTGGCAGCATGAGTGCCTTTACACAGAGCTGAGAGGGAACAGAGAGAGAGGGGGATAAGCAGCAACAAAAGGACTGAAGAGCTGAAAAGCTGGTGTAAGAGACTGAAAAGTCTAGCTACTGTCAGCGGCTGAAAAGTGGCCAGCTGAGTGTTGGTTGGTTTTGTTTGTTGTGTTAGTTTTATTTTGGAGAATAAATGTAATGGCTGAGCCCTGAACCCTGCCTCCAGCGTCCTGCTTGAGGCTGGGGTAGCACATGCTGTGCTGCAAGTGACTTCTAATATAATCCAATTCACTTGTAAGCCAGAGTTTTCAACTTGAAATACATTCGATTCTTGGGGTCAGAAAGAACCTGCATTATTCTTGCTTTAACTTTGAGAGCCCTAGTATTGAAGCACCAAGACATCTCTGTTTCATTAAAGTCCTGAGCCACTCAGGATTTCACCACTTTGTGTGCAGGACCAAGGTAACGCAGACAGTCTCGTGGATAATATCTCAAGACAAATAAAACCAACAAGCCCAGGTAGAGCAGAGAACAGCATAATTCTGAAAGTTCTGTGGACTATATCACAGTTGTAGTACTAAGTCAATAATAGTCATAAACCTTTGACTTTTGCTTAAGTCTTTAGGAACAATGTTAAATTTGTTAAGTATTGAAACACAAGAATGTATCGTTTTCTGCTTTGGCCTGGACCAAGGATTTAAACGCATCCTTATAGAGCACCAGTTTGAGGAACCTTTCACCAACTATAAGTGCAGTTTGTCTTGTATGTAAAGAAATCACTGGAATATTTAAAGGTTTACATCAGGTGTATGTGCAATGTGTGAAAACATGGAGCAGTCCAGTTGCTTTCTGGCTATTTGGTCTTTTTGACCCTTGGCCCCCTCAAAACATTGTGCTTTGGCACCCCAAGACAAAAAGTTTTCTCACCCCTGCAGTAAATATAACAGTGGCCTCTCTCCAAATACACATGGCTGATCCCATTTGAGGCAACACTGAGGCTAGTTCTTGCATTTTTGTGGGTTTTTTGTCTTTATATTGCTTGTTTGTGTGTATTTGTCATAGAACTCATATCCAGGGCTATTTTGTCTGTCAGACCAACCGTATCCATTACTGACCCTCCAACCTTGATTGTGGCTTTAAGTCAGAGGCAGCAGTAAAGCGAAGTACTTAAAAACCGCTCTTAAGTGAAGGGTCTGTGATAGAAGCTGCACCTGAGGTTCCATCGCTTAGCTTTCAACATTTGTTAGTGATATGGAGCCTTGAAATTTTTTTTTTCTTTTCTTTTTTTCTTTTTAGGAAGTCAAGCTGGTTCCCGCGGCATCTGTGAATTTATTTGGTGCTTTGGAGCCATTAAAGGGCTTTAAATAAGATGTTTATCTACGGAGGTTAATCAGTGACGCAATCGCAATCAAGCTCTAATTTATCTGCTCTTCCACCGCAGAGGGAGGACATCAGTAACGTCGGCGCCAGCCGCCACCATCATGATCTATTATCCCTCACCCAGAGTGCTTTATTAGACACTGAGAGAGAGAGAGGCCTTTTGTGTGGAGAAACATTTGTGGGTGTGTGTGTGGATTGCCCATATTCACATGCTTCTGGTTTGTGCCAGCTCTTTGTTCCCTCAGAGCCATTATTCAGACAAAGCGCTGAGAGGAGTTGACAGAAACATATGATTCATAACGTGCAATACAAATCATCTCAGCAGAACCGAGATGGAGTGTAATGAAGTCCACTGCAGTAATTCGAGTAGGAGCCAGAAGTGGCAATCACACACCTATACCGACTTCTTAGATTTGCCAGTGACATTAACTGCTAAAAATTATATCTCAACAAGTGAAGTCATCATAAATGTAAGCATCATATCTATTATTTATCGTTGTTAAAAGATGATATTACTTTGTTTATCCTATTTCAAGACGTGAATCTTGTGATCTAATAATAGTGATCTACTGTTCAAAAAGCATTAATGCACACTGGCATTCTTTAAGTATAGGTACTATTGTTGAGTAAAATTCTTTTAATGTTATTCTTCCTATTCTGAAGCATTTGTGCAAAAATGAAGTGAGCTTACAGTGATATAATGTTCAAGAAGTGCTAATATATAGTACTGTGAAAAAGTCTCAGAGAGAGAGAGAGAGACCTTCATTTATTTCCAGTAAAATGGCCATTAAGTAGAATTATTCATTGTTCAGGACATATTTCTAAATAGGTTAGATGTAAGATAATCAACTTGAACAAGGAAAGAGGAGAAAAAAAAAGTTTCCGTAACCAGAGTTATGGTAAAGGATACTTACAAAACGGGGCTCCTAACAACCACCTGCAAGCCCTGGCAGACCAGTGAAACATTTAAAGAGACCAAAAAATGCACACAAAGAAACTGCTGGTGTTCTCAGATCAGTGGACTGACCACCCCGAAGTGCAGACATCAGCTTACTGAATGTGCTGGAAATGAATTGTATTGTGAGAAGCAGAAAATGCAACCAGCTTCTAAGACTGAACTTTAAATATGTGGAAAGTATATCTCTGCAGAGTTCTTAGAAGCACTGAAAGCAAGTTTCCTTTCTTAAACTTCTAATTAATGGCTGCTTTGACTGGAAATGAACAAAACGATGGGTGCTGTCTGACTTCTGTGTAGTACTGAAAAAAAATCACTGCATGTAATAAAGGAAAGTGAAAGCTTCTGATGTCAGTAATGCATCTTCTCTACGTGGCATCTTTATTCTACCTATTTCTGGACAGTTTACATATAAAGTTTCAAGGCAAAATATAACCTTAGTGCAAAGGCAGATCATTTTATTCCAAACATTGTTTCTTAGTGCAAACAAAATCATCTGATAACTTCACTTTAAAACAACTAAATTTACTTAGAATAACTAAGAAGTCTTGAAATAGATTAAACAATCTTCTAATATTTTTATTACAGTCTCATAATGAGAAGGATTACTTATATTGCATCTGTTTAAGAGGCTTTCGCTTGATTATCGTTGTTTGCAGTGTATTTGCATCTTAACAACTTAAAATAAGTTAATGAAGTGACACTTTTTAATCCCACAAACGGGGAAATTTCACCCCATCCATGAATTGAAACACCACATACACACACTAGGGGGCAGTGAGCACACTTGCCTGGAGTGGTGGGCAGCCCTATCCACGGCACCCAGGGAGCAATTGGGGGTTAGGTGTCCTGCTCAAGGACACCTCAGTCATGGACTGTCGGCGCTGGGGATTGCACCGGCGATGTTCCGGTCACAGGGCCAGTTCCCTAACCTCCAGCCCACGACTGCCCCTCCACATAAGACTTAATTATTTGTGTAGCATTGCTGATCACTCTTGATAAAGAGTAGGACTTGAGGCCAAATTTAGAGTTCAAATTTTCTCTTCACCATTTAAAAAGGCCCCACCGTATTATAGATGATTATGAATAGCAGCCTCCTATTAGCGTGATGCTCAACTCCGAGTACTTTGTGGTTTGGCTTACACTGATGAAGCTTGGTTTGGTTACGAGACACTTTAACTTTTTGGTCATGAAGTTCATTATTCAGCTTATGCAATTCTCCAAATCATTGTCAAGAAAAGATTAGATCATTACAGTAAAGTGAAGGCAGGCAGCTTCTGAAGACTTCCGTGAGCTTATTTGAGGCTGACTGGGTTTGATAATGATGTGGGGGTTGTCAGTGTGTGTGTCTGTGCAGTCATGTAGTTTGAACTGACTTCCCGAAGGATCTTTGTTTATTTAAACACCTTTAAAGTCTGATGGAACATCCCACAAGCTACAAACCTCAAAACCTGACCATATTAGGAATCAAATGGATGCATCAAAGCCAGCACTACACTGCCCTTAAATTATAGCGGAAGCCAACTATCCTCCCATTTGTGTTGGAGATGGCATGGGCAAAAAAAAACACCCTGCTAAGTCAGTACTTAGTAACACCCCTTTTAGTATATACTACAGCTTGCAAACACTTTTTGTAATCAGCTAGGAGTTTTCTATTCTTGTTTTTAGGGATTTTCCCCACTCTTTCTTGTAGAGCACTTCTAGTACTGTGACATTCATTCCTGGGCTGTCTTACATGCACAGCATGTTTTAAGATCTACCCTCTGTTCAAATCAGAGGACTGTGAGCGCCCTTCCAAAGGCTTACGAGCAAGTTTCTTGAAGTAGTTCATGGTGGATTTTGAGGTATCAGGTCATTGTCCTTTTGTAGAAACCAGATCCTTTCAGCTTCAGTTTCTTGGCTGATTGCATCACATTTGCTACCAGAATTTCCTGTTATTTAGTGGAAAATTGTTTTCCTGTTCCACTGGCTTTTTCTCTAAAGGTACCTTTGACAAAGAATTCAGTTTCTACTTCTTTCTAAAATGCCTCTGAGTTACCTAGATGTTTCTTTGCATACATCTTTCCATGCAAGTCATGTTTTAGCAAGCAGTGCTGCACAGTAGAGCAGTGCACCACCAGTCCTCTGTCAGCTTTCGTTCCTATAGGTCCTTTCCTGTCTTAAGATAAGAGATAAGATAAGATAATCCTTTATTAGTCCCACAGCAGGGAAATTCACAGTATGTCAGCAGCAGAGTAATAGAAGTAAGGCACTCAGTAATAGAAATGGGAAACAGTATAAACATTATAAATAATAAAAGTTAAAGTTAAATCTCTAGACTATTTACAACAAAATAAGAATAAGGATTAAAAAAAAGAGTTGCATAAGATCTGTATTGCACTTATGAGCATACTGCACAATGAAAGATATTTACATTCTCAATATAAGTGTATATTGTATTTGTGTGTATATTGTGTGTGGTCTACTGGGAGCAGTGCTGGTTGAACAATCTCACAGCAGCAGGAAGGAAGGACCTGCAATAGCGCTCCTTCACACACTTGGGCTGAAGGAGCCGGTCACTGAAGGAACTGCCCAGTGCTTTCCTTATATACAATGAAAAGCTTACTTTGCTCCTCGCTAATAATGCCAGATATAACATTAAAAATACAAAAGAGTATATATACAACCATATATATTAATCAAGAAATAACGCAATGTATAAATTACAGTGGTATGGATGGATAGTGCTGGTCCACTATCTCATATATGATGCTTATATGATGATGATCCATGCTCCAGCATGGATGCTAGTCTGTTTAGCAACCTCCTTTCTCCCACCGTCTGCACTGGGTCTAGAGGGGTCCCTAGGACCGAGCCAGCCCTCCTGATCAGTTTCTTCCTGTCTGCAGTGGAGATGCTGCCGCCCCAGCAGACCACTCCATAGACGATGGCTGATGCCACCACTGTGTCAAAAAAGGTCCTCAGGACTGGCCCCTGCACTCCAAATGACCTCAGTCTCCTGAGCAGGTAGAGTCTGCTCTGTCCTTTCCTGTAAAGTGCAGCTGTGTTGTCTGACCAGTCCAGTTTATATTTAAGGTGCACACCCAGGTACCTATAAGTGTCCAGTCTTTCGATGTCCATTCCCTGGATGTTCACTGCTGGAGGGGGATGTGTGCGCCTGTGGAAATCCACCACCAGTTCTTTGGTCTTCCCCGCATTGATCTGTAGGTGATTCCGCAGACACCAGTCCACAAAGTCCTGAATCAGTTCTCTGTGCTCTCCGTCGTCCTCATTTGTGATGCGGCCGACGATCGCTGAGTCATCAGAGAACTTCTGTAGGTGGCAGTTTGGTGAGTTGAACATGAAGTCTGCAGTGTACAGGGTGAAGAGGAACGGCGCTAACACCGTTCCCTGCGGGGCCCCTGTGTTACAGACCACCATGTCGGACACACAGTCCCTTATATCACATCTGGCCAGCATGCAAATGGCTCTAAGCATTCTTGGACTTCCAGATCTTGCCCACAGTTAACCTTAACTGCCATTTTTTATGACATTTCAGACAGTGAAAATTGCGAGCTGGAATGCTTGGTTATCTTTTTATACGCTTCTGCTGCTTTGTAGGCATCAGTTAGCTTACAATAAAATTACAGTTGATTTTCCATAAAATGTTCCACACCAGTTGTCCCCCCACCTTCTATTTTTGCTCTGTCCTTATGAGTTTGTGTCTGGGCTAGAGCAAAAATGTGGACTGTCTGGTGGCCCTGATGACTGGTTTGAGAGTCACTAATAGAGAAGATTTTGGAAGGAAATAATTTATTAACCAGTATTAATCAGGAATAATACCCAAGGGTTTGGGATGGGATGTCCAACTAGCATTCATGCCATTATTTACTTGGTCCGAACGCTTGATTAACATTCATACCGTACATTGTTTACTGCGCACTATGTCTAAAATTAAAAAAGATATTTAGAGGAAAATGAAAAGCATCTATCATCGAGAAAACAAACAAAAACATTATAAAATGATCGATTAAAAAGATCAGTAAAATCAGGAATCATCTCTTTTTTATGTATCAAACACTGTGGGCTGTAATGATGCGTCTGCTCGCAGGTGCTGCCATTCGCTGCACATTGCCTCAAAACACCTGAAGGCGTGGGCGCCTGGTGTAAATTGATGTGGGTCTTTCCCAGAGCTGTGTACAAGCCAGTTTTGACCTGGGCTTGGTTCTGATGAGCAATGACTCTGTAGGCGTGCACAGAGGCACGACTGTTTTTGTTTGTTTTCTCGATGAAAGATGCTTTTCATTTTCCTCTAAATATCTTTTTCATCTTCACATCAGGGCCTGCCAGATATTACTGAGAGTTCTGCAGTTAGCAATTGAAGATCTCGGGGCCAGGTCTTTAGTGCCAGGTTTCAGAACACATTGTGCCCAGAAAAGTGTGCTTGTTGTTCATGAAACCAGCATATGAGCCTCAACGCACAGTAACAAGCCATGAATTGCAATGCAAAGTGCACTTCTCTCCTACGTGCATAAGCATTTGAGTGAGGATGTTGCACAAATGGCCAGAGATCTTGCAAATAACTGCTTATTCCTTTAGACTTACTTCGGTTTTGGCAGACAGTTATGCATGAATTTTCTTTCGTACAAGCAGGCACATTGGGAAAAAAAGGGAATTGAATTGACATACATCTTTTCCGTAGATAAATACAATACAGTATATACAACTATTACCAAAGACTTGTAGATTAAAAGGCAAAATCATGTGTGGTAGACTAGTATCTCAAAGGCATTTGGTTGGAGATTATCTTTAATGAAAGCAGGGTTCATAGTGGCTCAAAGGAGGCATAGACCTCGATCAGGTGCTGAAAGATCTTGTGCTAACAGAATAACACTATTGCTTTCTGTTAGTGTTTAACAGGTTTATGTGCTTGACCACAACGTTGTGGGAAACAACATTTATTAACAGAGCTTATTTTGTCCCAAGCTTGTTAGTGAAAGTGCTGTTATGTTGTGGAAATTTTCAAAAATCTTGTAGTGTACAGAAACTTGCAGGGTCAGAACTGTTTGCAGCGATGGTGATGGGAAAGGCATGTCAAGTATCCAAGTGTAAGCTGGCTGGTCATCATGGATAGCTGATAAAATGGCAATATTTGAACTGTACACCTGGCGACCCCTGGTTCCTATCAGCACCACTGTAAAGAAATCTGAGTCAGTACATTTAAATTCAAAACTACAATTTCATCATTTCATGTAAAAGCACTCTGTTTACATCTCAGCAAGTGAATTATGCAAAAATGTTGAAACATTGGTGGGATTCTCTTTCAAATCCCCCGCGTCACAAGCACAGAGCTTTAATAAATAGGCGAGGCTCTGCACATGTTGCATGTTTAGCTACAGCTTTAGTAAATTGAACCTTGATTTAAGAGGCAGATATCATGGCACACGTCCACTGTGCCTTCTCACATACATACCTTTGGCCTCCAGTGTCCATGCAACCCCTGGGACGCATGATATTGCTGTAGACTAAAGGAAGCTGTTTAAAT
This sequence comes from Pygocentrus nattereri, assembly GCF_015220715.1. Lineage (NCBI taxonomy): Eukaryota > Metazoa > Chordata > Actinopteri > Characiformes > Serrasalmidae > Pygocentrus > Pygocentrus nattereri. The sequence goes on from NC_051232.1 coordinate 25,371,862, forward strand.
CCCCCATAGGTAAGTGTTCCCTCTTGTCATGTCTGCTTTAAATCCCTGCTGTGCTGCAGGGCTCAACGACACACACACACACACACACACACACACACACACACACACACACACACACATATACACACACACACACACACACACACACACACACACAGTAGGCTGCATATTTCAGGGAGCGTGCTCTTTATTCCAGACTTGTAAAGGAAAGGGCTCTGCAGGATCCAGAGAGACTTCAGGACAAGTATACAAGATATATGAAGTGTCTGATCATGGCATGACCACCTGCTCACAGCCCACACACGCCTTTTCAGGGATACGGCAAGTGAGAGTGCTGAGGGGGCTGCAGCCCCCCCAGATTATTTAACTGCAACGGCTACTAAGAATTTTAAAATAGAAACAAACTGGCTCTGGAAATAAAGCATGGTGAGCATAATAAACAACCTATGGGTGCATTTTAAGGTAGAGTTTGTCATTTTATTGTTTTTGGTATGCAGCAGCTGGACACTAATAAAAGGAAATTCCACAGATTTTTCAAAATTTCTGCATAATTGATACATAAGTCATACAGAGTGGGTCGATGTGAAATGGTTCATAGTAGACAAGCTCACTGACTCCGATTTCTTTACAGTGGTGGTGACAGGAACCAGGGCGGGCAATATGATATTTTATCGTCACCTCAATACGCTTTTCTGAGAATATGTGGGTGTCTCTTTAATACCCTCAGTTTGGGAATATAATTGAACCATTTTCCATTGCAGTCATATTTTTTAAGTTGTATTGACTTCTCACACCCTGTCTTGTCACCAAGCTTTTTATTGTATTGTTCTATTTTATAACATTAGGTTATAAAAGATACTAAACTAGAGACACGGTTGGGCCTTAAAAGTTACCATGGGTATGTGTATATTGTTTGTACCTCAAAGATCAAAAAATATACTGTACAACAACAGAGCATGATTAGGCCTGTTTATTAGGTTTAGTGCCGTAATTGAAAAACTCTTATGGTTGTGTAGTTATATATTGTTATGTGGCACTGAAGGTTCTACTTGGTCTGTTCCAACTTACTAAATCTCAGAAAATTAAATATCATGATGCTTATAGTGTATCATGAAAATGTCTTGAAGTACTGTCATATTTTGGCCATATCGCCAGTCCCTATGGCGATTGAAATATGCTTATCTAATCCTATATGTGTCATATGAGGTTTTTTATATGTAATGTTGATGGTAAAATGGGCAAATCTTAAAAAAGAGCGAGGTTTTCAGACTATTTTGCCTCGCAGAGCCCTGAATGTACACAGGCCTGGGTTATGCCCTAGGTTTTTTGTGCGGCTTTGATTTGTGCGTGCCCAGGGGCCAAAGCCAATAGAGGGCCTCCTCAAGAAATTATGACAGAATCTAAACCACTGTGCTGACTTGAGCTTTATTAGCAGTTCAGCAGAATAGCGTAATAAAATGAACTTGTCACTGTGTTATAGCCAAATGTAATCCTGACTTTATCACTGATGTCCACTTTATTTTCTCGCCCAGTCAGCGCGTAGCCATTTAGCAATCCACCATTAGCTTGGTCAAGCTTTCAGGGCCTTTGTTCAGTGTGCTAGCAGTCCTGTGAATGTTCTCTGAGTTTGAAGATTTAGATATACCACAAATGTGCTTGGGTGACCTGTTGTAGTGAGTCCTGATGCTTTGACAAAGTATAAGCTAGAATTAGAGGAAAAGTTGCTGTGGCATTTTTGGCACATAAAGTCATGAAAGGTAAGAAATAAATTGTCCACACTTTCCACACCCAGTACGCTTTAGCCTTGGGAGCTTTACAGCTAGGGTTTTTAAATTTGCTGGTGGTGTTTTCTTTGTGTTTTATCTGTCTGATTTTAATAAATGACATCTTCATTAAGGTGAATGTGTTAGTCAAGAGTGGACACATACTTTAACAGGATGCGTTGCATTGCTGTTCTTTATTTTTCCTACCACAACAGGGTGTCAGCTTATATATTCTGTATGTATGATGACTGTGGGCTGAAACCTCATATCACAGCATGTTTGGAAAATATGTTGTTTAGCAACTGTCTTGCTGTACATCCAGGGCAGATGAACACAAATGAAACCAAATAAATGATGAGTAATTTAACTTTACCTTAGACTGTTAAACAAATCACAACTAACCACTTAGATAACCTGATTTTAGTGTCTGTGTTCCACAAGCCGCAGACTGTGCGACCTAGTCAGAACATTCGAAAACATTCTTCCCCAGAAAACAACAAACAAAACATCCATCGTGAAACTGCACAGGCCTCATGTAACCTGAAATGATATTATAAAAGTCCTTAAACACTAAGACAGGTAGCCAGGTAGGGGCCCCTTCACAAATTTGTGCCAGGGAGCTATAACCTGTCCACCATGAATGTGCATAAGAATACTTTAGGACTTTTATTATTAACTGTTTAAAAACTATTTTAGCCACTGGACAACATGTTAGTAGCCATTTCGTGTAATTATTTTCTTAGACTCCGTAAGTTTCTCTGGAACAGAGCATTTTACATTAAGCCACTCTGAATGACTTTGCTTGAATCTTAATCATTATTTTGAACAATTAATGGAATTCCCATTTATTGCTGGATTTTCTTTACAGCGAGTGAAACACTTCACTCGCCAGCTGTTTTAGGTGGTATGTAAGCAAGTTCTGAGCCCCAAAACAGCCTTAAGCTATATGTGTGTGTATATATATATATATATATATATATATATATATATATATATACACACACACACACACACACACACACACACACACACACACCATTATATCTTCTGGTCGAGTGTTGAATCTCAGCTTGCAAATGAGGAGCACTTTGTAGTTCTAGCATTACAGAGTGTATTCCATCTGTTTCTCTGGGTACTTTGTTAACCCCCTTTCACCCTGCTCTTCAGTGGTCAGGACCCCCACAGGACCACCACAGAGCAGGTACTATTTGGATAGTGGATCATTCTCAGCACTGCAGTGACACTGATATACTGGTAGTGTGTTAGTGTGTGTTGTGCTGGTAAAGTAGATGAGCTACTGTCTCTGACTTCACATCTACAAGGTGGACTGACAAGATAGGAGTGTTTAATAGAGTGGACAGTGAGTGGACACAGTGTTATTATTATTTTTTGTTTGTTTTGTTTTGTTTTTTGTAAAAATAAAATAAATTAAAATTTAAAAAGTAAAATAAATTAAAAGGTCAGATTTTTAAGTTTAAGCCACTTCCCTGAAATATGTATGTGCGTGAGCGTGTGCGCGTGCCTGTGGGTGTGTTTGATCTTGCTCATCAAAAGTTCAAAGAACACATTAAATAAACAGAAAGAATGAAAAAGTAATCAAATAAAAAGCTCTTCTGTTTTTCCAGAGCAGACCGCATTAAAGACCCCCGCATTAAAGACCCCCTGACTCTCATCAAAGGGCGCCGCTCATCCAACCTATTAGCGAGATCTGTGCACGTTCAGCTTCGGTTCTAATAGCTCATCAAACACGTTTAGCATAACAATATGAATAATAACTTGTCTGAAAATGTGGGGCGGGGTGGACTCTGATCGGTGGAGTGCGTCTGTTTCTCCACGTTATTATCTGATCAGAGGAGGAGCACAGAGGCGGTTCTGCGGTACAAACTCAGCTTTTAAGGGTCCCGCAGCTCCCAGGGTCCCGCACCTCCCTCTGCAGTGAGCTTCGGTCGATCGGCAGAGCGCCGTTTTTTCACTGTCCGTCTCTCTCATCAGGAGCGCTTTGGAGACGCTCTTTCTCTTTCCCACCCGTATTCCGGCAACCTCCTCCCTCACGCGCTCGGGTTAGCCGGTAAAAGCTCCCGCCCTGCCGCGCGCCGACAGGCTACCAGTCGCACTCTCCGGTATGCGGCTATCCAATCAGAGCATGCGAGCTCCTTCTCCCACCCAGTCCGAGGGCGAGAGGGTGGGTGTTTGCCGGAAAACGGGTGGACGAAAGCGGAGAAAACGAGAGCAGAGCAAGTTGGAGACGGCAGGCGCACCGAGCGCGCGCGAGCTGCCTGATGCGAGAAGGTCTGCATCCAAGGTAAGGAGTCGATGTGAAAGGGAGGATAAGGGATGGAGGAGCTGAATGGGAGCGGCGTCGGCCCTCCTAACTCATCCTGGGACATAGGGGCTCCGTACTCCTCGGCCACAGCAGCGGGTCTGGCAGCGCTGGTCACTTTCCTCATCCTATTTACTGTGGTGGGCAATGTGCTGGTGGTCATCGCCGTGCTGACCAGCAGGGCTTTAAAAGCACCACAGAACCTGTTTCTGGTGTCGCTAGCCACAGCGGACATTCTGGTGGCCACCCTGGTCATGCCCTTCTCGCTGGCCAACGAGCTCATGGGCTACTGGCTGTTCGGCAGCACCTGGTGTGGTGCCTACCTAGCGCTGGATGTGCTCTTCTGCACCTCGTCCATCGTCCACCTGTGCGCCATCAGCCTGGACAGGTATTGGTCTGTGACGCGAGCTGTGGAGTACAACCTGAAGCGGACTCCACGGCGTGTGAAAGTGGTCATTCTCATGGTGTGGCTGATATCAGCTGCCATTTCATCACCGCCACTGCTTTCGGCCGACAGTCGGACAGACGCCTCTGAGCGGCCGCAGTGCGAGCTGAATGACGATACTTGGTATATTCTCTCGTCCAGTGTGGCCTCCTTCTTCGCCCCCTGCGTCATCATGGTACTTGTCTACATCAGGATTTACCAAGTGGCCAAAACCAGGACAAGAACCATGTCAGAGAAGAAGAAGCACAGTCTGGACGCCCCCACGCAGACGGAGAATGGCTTCAGCAAAACTATGCAGACGGGGAGGCCTGGAGAGGAGAGGGAGAATGGGCACTGTGTGACTGTCCTGGGGCGGCACGGCGTAGAAGGCATGCTCAGGATGTCACCAAGCCATGAGGAACAAGAAGTCACCTCTTCTTCAGAGGCCAAAGTTCAGAAGGTGAGGGATCCAACCCCAAGCAGGAGCCAAGTTGAAAGTCCGGAAGGTGTTGGAACTGGTGTAGAGCCCCCCAGGAGGACGTCCCGGGCTGGAAGCAGGGCCAGGGAGCTTTTCTCATCACGGAGAAAGAGAAGTGGTCGAAGGAAGAGCAGTAGCAGTGGCAGCAGCGTCAAGAGGCGGGCGTCCCAGGTGAGGGAGAAGCGCTTCACATTTGTGCTGGCTGTGGTAATGGGCGTGTTCGTGGTCTGCTGGTTCCCGTTCTTCTTCAGCTACAGCTTGTACGGCGTGTGCGGGGAGGCCTGTCAGATCCCGGACGCGCTCTTCAAGTTCTTCTTCTGGATCGGCTACTGCAACAGCTCCCTCAACCCCGTCATCTACACCATCTTCAACCAAGACTTCAGGAGGGCCTTCCAGAAGATCCTTTGCTCACCTTGGAAGAAATCCTTCTAGATGTGTAGGTTCTGGAGGACATCACTCTGCTCCACCTGGAAGAAATCCATCTAGATTGCTCTTCATAAGCTGACTAGACCAGTGGTTCCCAGTAGTGGTCCTACAGTGCCCTTGCGCTGTTTATTTTGGTGATTTGCTGTTCTTTGCTGTAGCACACCTGATCCAACAGGTTGGATCAGTTGGAAAATGAACAAGTCTGAGCTGAAGTGGATGCTTTAGAGTGGGAGAAAACTAAAATATGCAGTGCAGAGGTACTCCAGAAAACTAAAGGAGATCTTTCTGCAAATCTGATGGAAATCCTTTCACAGTAATGGAGGATATTGTTGCAGAATCTCAAGGACGCCCTTCCAGAGCTTTGACAGTGAGCCAGAGGCAGCAAGGCCAGTTTTCCTCCTTTCTCTATCTCTCTGACTTTTCTGATTTTGAGAGATATTAAACAGTCGTACAGAGCATTAGAAGTGGATAAGTGGAATATTTCAGGCTCCAGGGCATGAGAGACTAGACTGCTGCTCCACCTTAAACTGCCTGACATGCACTGGGGTCAGGAAATGGACTGGAAACAGTCAGTTTCATCGTCTGGACGTTTGATGGGCTTTGAGCGGGTGCTGCCTGTTGAAAAAGGAGTTGGGGTCGAGCCTTTGGCTTTCAGGCAAAGAAAGAACAGCTGGGGATGAGATAAAGTGGACCTGTTAGTGTATCTACTGCAGTGTTAAGCATAAAGTTATGGATTTATTTTTTATGTGAACTCTTGATAAGCTGTGTGAAATAAAAAGAACACTGATCTCTGTGACTAAGTGCACCTTTTTCTGGAGAAGCTGTAATTAATATTTTTAAGTGCGAAGAAGCTCAGCACGGGATGTGGCTGGCATCAGTGTGTGTGTCTGTGTGTGGGATGGTGTGTGTGCATCCTCTGAATGAGTCTGTGCATGTGTGTGAGCATGACTGGTTCATGGCTTTAACCTGACAGGTGTGCTTTTTCTTTGATATTGACTCCTGAGTCATGAATCACTCATTACGTTCAACCCCCATACCATAGAAGACATAGAAAGAGTGGTGAGAAGTGTGAGCCGTGTAGTTGCTTGGGCAAAACATGGCAAGATGCCGCTTCAGTTTGCCTGCGGTGAGAATGAGTGGCTGTATTTCCTGCATGTTATTATTCGTCTAAATCTTTTCTACTGAAAGACAGCCCATGGTTCACGGCTTGTAATGGAATCCATCACACAGCTTTGGCAAGTGAAGGTGACGAGGCTAATTCATTATCCTGACATTGATTTTGTATTTTACATTTCATCTCATTATCATCCCATATATTGTTTGGTGAATTGCTCCTGTTTGGGTTGTAATGGGACATGACTTGCTGTATTTGCATTTACACTGTTTTCTACTAATCTCAGATGTTGTCAATCAATGGAGACATGTTTGGTGTCCAAATTTTGGGTCTTTAGTTTAATAAGGGAGCCACGGGACAAACGCAGCTGCCAAACACTAAAATTCTCCCAAATCTTTTCTGTAATTACATCCCCAAAATGTATCATAACCTGCCTAAACTGCATCCAGGTCTTTATGAAGTTTGTCGATGTGGTGTACAATATTAAGAAAACTTCGCTATGTATCTGAATGCTTCAGCTAGCCATATTGTTGAGGGTTGCAAGAAGTCTTGGGAATGTATTTTTAGAAAAATAATTTGACTATTGACTTGATAGTGTTTGTTAACAACATTAGCCTCATAGTTCCAGTGCTAAACTAAAAAGGCCTTAAAAAGTAACTGGAAAACTGTGCCATCTAGATTGCATCTGAAATGCATTGGCCTTCCGAAAAAGTCAATGGGTCATCTGAAAAATGCCATAATCTGTGATTTTGATCTTTTACTGGCATCATAGCAGGACAATATAGGTTTAAGTTCAGGTTACACTAGGCTAGTTTTTTTTGCCAAATTAACAGAGGCCAGAGCGTTTTCCGAGATCCTGGGCAAGAATATGGTCTCAGAGTATCAATGTAAATGATCGTATCAACCCTGTTGACCATAGGGGTATAGTGGTCCAGTGGGAATTATGTCTATAAGTGTATGTACAAGTGCTAGTCATACTTGTAGCACTGCCCCATTTCTGAGCCAGATTTAAACCTCTAATCAGAGATATTTTTTGCTCCAAGATGTTCTGAATCCTTTAGGAGCAAAAAGTTTGTCCCGTTCATTTAAAGCCTTTTCTTACTTCCTCTGTCCAAAAGTGGGCCAATTCCATTTACATTAGATATCAGTTAGATGTCCTCTGGCGTTTTGACAGCAGCCTACTCTTTTCTTATCGTTTTTCTCATAATTCACAAAAGCACAGCAGTGTCAGAGGTCAGTGGAGAGTTTGTGTGTTTTGCATTCATTGTGTACATTAACAGTAGACTGAGGTTGGAATTGTTTTGAATAATTCATTAATAATCAATATACAGCTTCAGTCATGTTTGTGTGTGCGAAGGAGCCAGAGAGAGAGAGAGAGCTAGCAAACAGCAATGCTTTCTAGTACTGGTCAACAGTATTGTTTGCTCATAAACAGCTTTATTGTTTTGTTTGTGAGCAGTTTAAGGTCAGAAACACACTTCGTTCCACCGTCTCTGTGGCCTCCCCCTCATTTCAGAGCCCATAAAACATGTTAGCCTCCCAAATCCAATCACACCACACAAAGAGAGAAAGAGGGCGAGAGAGCAGTGTGGGAAAATATACAGAGACATTATCCCAACGATAATCTACAAAGAATAGAAGTACAAAATATTTTAGACATATACAGTTTAAAGTTTACTTGTGCTATTTTTTTAAAAAGAGAAGTCCTCTCATTTTTCAGAATCTCTGCAATATCCCATTGACAAGGTGTAAACAGAGACATTCAGAGTCGGTTTGATGTTAAATGGTTCATTGGAGAGAAGCATACAGGCTCAGTTTTCTTTACAGTGGTGGTGATAGAAACCAGGGGTCACAATGTCTACAACACTAATACAGCCATTTATTTTATTTACTATCCAAAACCACCAGTGAACCTACATACGTCTTCGGACTTTTTAGATGTAATACTGATAATGGTAAAATATCAGCTGATCTGAAACATAGGTTTTCTTTTAGGGACAGTTCTGCTGAACAAGCTTCTGCTTGTACCTCTTTGCCTTCAGTGGTTTTGAAAATACGTTCTAGATCTTAAAATCTTGTTAAAACAAGTGTCTGTGGCCTCTGTCACAGCATTTGTAATGATTTAGTGTAGTACATTTCTGTGAGGCGGCTTTTAGAGCCATTAAGCTCTTCGGATGTCTGGTTCCACAGCACTCAAGAACTCAAGAACATTTAACCACTCTGAATGACTTTTGTCTAAAGTCATAACAGTTTAATTATGCAGAAATTTTGAAACATCCCCCTTTTAAAATAATTATAATTATACGCTTAAGTAATGTCCCATCTTTTTTCTGTTGGTTGTGCTGTTAGAAAGTCTTGATGAAGTCATTTTTTATCATGTGGTTTAATGGCTTTCCAATATATTACAGCTTATCCAGAAAAAAGGACTTAATTTAGTTTCACCAACAGTTATGCATATTTCATTGTTTTTCAATCTAATCCTTAACATACCATGGGCAGTAATGTCCCTGTATAGAGAAATTATTTATTTTTATTCATTCAAATTTGAATGAATAAAATATGTTACATCAACACAGTTTTTTTAGCTGATGTAACATATTTTATTCATGTTGAACTGATGCACACATTTTAATCAAGTGGAGTAAGTGTTCTTTGTTTTCAGTGAAGGTAGAAAATGTATAATGTAAGCCAATAGGAAGGTGCTATAGTCAACAATTCTTCTGTTCTTATATTAAGTACAGGTAAACACAACAGATGCAGCTAATTCAGATTGGTGCCTTTCATGTCCCCATTATATTCGAATTACAAGCGGAGGTCAAGATTAAAACAGGCAGAAAGTCAGGCTTTAAGCATTGGGCCAGTGAATGAACTGGTAGATGAGAGTGGGAGTGAGACAGGAGAAAAAAGGAGGACAGGTTAAGCTAATGAGAGGGTGGGAGAGTTTGCACTGTAAGCATTTATGTCTCTCTCTCTCTCTTTTTCTTCCTCCTTCTCTCTTGCTCCTTTTCCCAAATGAAAGTCTTGGCTGTGCGTGGGCCACTGGCCAGTCACTCTTCTCTCCCTGTCCATCTTCCCCTTATTTAGAGAGAACGACAGCTGCAGCCATTGCCTGATTTACTGCCAGTGTCTGGAGCCTCCACTCGGGTTATTACCGTGTGTGTGTGTGTGTGTGTGTGTGTGTGTGTGTGTGTGTGTGTGTGTGTGTGTGTGGAGTGGCCGTACTGCAGTAGCTCTTTAGTCTGCCTTATTAAAGTACAAAAGCCATCTGCTCGCACTCTGCACACTGAACCTGAACCCTACTTCTTCCAGAGCAATTCCACAAAACACACATGGCTAAGGCCGCTAGCAGGGAACCAAGCACTTCATTCTCTCCTACCGAATGAAACCTGACACACTAGGGAGTAATATAGCATTGCATTATGGAATCTGATGTGCGGACGCACACCCATGCCCAGCTCAGGCCTGTGCCGTCCACGCTGGCTGAAAGGTCATCATCAATATCAATACACGGCCTAGCTATGTGTGGGAGCAAGACGCGCTGCTATTCCTTTCAGATAAAGTTCAGACTGCTTGAAGCAATATAGACAGTTTTTCCCAGACCTCAAGTGTAGTCGAATATCCAAGACAGGTTTGGCATGTGAAGTTTGCTCCTTTAGTTTTGCTGGAGCTACGAGGCTAATGTAGCTAATAACAGTAGCTTGTTACTCCTAATTAGCACCGTGCAAACTGCGTGCTTAAATCATCGCACACTTCACTCAAGTCGTGTCATATTGTCAAACAATCTCAGAGAGGCCCGCATATGTTGTTTCCGACTCTGTATGTCAAACTGTTATCTATAAAAATGGACAAAAGTACAGGCAAAATTCATGACTTAAGTTTGTTGCTAATGCTGTATTAGCAGTGCAGCATACGCTTGTCCATTTCTATAGATAAGGGTCATTCTACCTTTGGGGTGGAAAACATGAGTGTTGATATGCGATTCAGGGGCAAAATATAGTCCCTTATATTGAACAGCACTGGTTAAGTTATAACTTATATAACTGATAACTGCTAAAATCAAAACAATTTTGCATTCATGTTGTTCTATTTATGTCAGTTGTAAAATCTTTTAATGTTTCATGATTCACATCAAAGACACAGTCTTTTCTGACATGAAGCTGTAAGTGTTTTAGCCACATTTATCAGAAATGTAAATGTAACCTTGCACTTCTTGGAGCCTTTCTTCTTCTGAGATATCCCAGGTCAAAAAGCCCTTCCGGCTCTTTTTAAATTATATTTCACATTTCTGACTTGCGGCAAGATTTATTGTCAAAATACATTTTTACATATAATTTTTAAGACAATTTAAAATTATTTTAATGTAGGACAGACGTGCATTTTTACAATGAAAATATGAAAACAAGCATCATAGTAATCAGAAAAATGCTATAGTCACTGCTGTGACATGCTGTTTTATGGGTACAAACTAAAAACTAAAACTGTCACTGGGGCAGTACCCCCTTGTCTCTGTGGTGGTACCCTCAGGGGTACATCCCAGTACCTTTAGTCAGGGAATATAACTGTACCATAATCCAAGTTGTATTCACTCCACACACCCCGTCTCGCCTCCAGGCTTTTTGTTTTATTGTTCTGATTTAAAAATTTGCTTATGAAAAGGTACAAATATCTACTTTTCCACTAGGAAAAACTCATGTAACGTACGCCACAGGACCTTAAAAACACTGTTGTTTACTACTGTGAAGATTTAGGCCTGTTGTGTAGGCCTGACTACTGCCTGTATATAAATACAGCTGGTAGCTGCATCGGCCTCGTAGCTCCAGTGGAAAAGCAGCAAACTTCAGACACCAAACATGTCCTGGCTGATTGACTACATGTGACGTAAGAGGGAAATTGTGTTCCGTTCATTTCTCACAAAACTGTTCCTTTAACAACTGCCATATTCAGTGTGATCCTTCCAAAACCTCTCTTTAACTTTCTGTGAAATGTTGACAGTCTCCAGCAAGAGTTAGCAGAAGGAAAACATTAAGGCTTTGTTCCAAGCAGTCAGATCAAATCTTTTTGTATATAATTTAATATGTATCTGATCTTTTGCTCCAAATAGCAGGAAGTGCACTCGGATGTGGGACTCTTAGTAGTACTCTGTAGTTTAACACATATTGGTATGGATCAAACGCTAATAGCTTCTGTGAACAAATCCACTGTGCATGCTCTGCTTTAGCAGGATGGTTATGAGCCACGTTTTTGAACATAAAATCATCCTTTGAGGAGGACTCAGTCAGGGTCAGCTGGAGCTTGACAGGGTCAAAGGCATAGCATGGCCTTCAGATGGCTGTTGTTTTTGATATAATGCTTTGTCCTGGTTATTAGACGAGCTGGTGAGATATACTGTATGACAGACAAATTGCAGCTTTAAGAACCTAAAACGTTCTTAAAAGGAGCAGACCTAACTGGACAACCACTGATTTACTACTGATAATCTGTATCTACTGACATACTTTAATTAGATCATCTTTATCAGATTGGAGTTTTAGACAAGCATAATGCCTCATGGATTAAATAACATGCCTTTTAATTGCTGAATGTTCCATTGATCCACTGATATAATGTGCTTTTGCTATAGTTTTATGGGCCTGAGTCTTGGAGCCCCACTCTCTCACACTCCATTTTTTCATGTGTGAAAATGGTACGTTACGCATAATGAATCATGTCTGGCAGGCTCCACTTCTCTCTGGACGCCTGGACACCTCGAGCTGTGAAAGTGCTCAGCCGTAGTTCCAATCAGCTGCTGCCTTTTTCAGAACAAAGCCTGATTTAAATCACTGTCTGGTATAGACAACTTTATTTGGAAGAAGAAAATGTATAAATAGAAGATGTTGTGGGAACGTTTTGCTTTTCTCCCAAAAAATGCAGCTTTTATCAGATAAAACAGAAGAAGCCAAAATTTTTGGCTTGGTTATGGTTAATGCTGGGTTAGGTGGTGGAGGTTAGGTGACCTTTAGTGTAAAGGACGTTACCCCAATCATATGTATATTTCTCAAGGAATTAAACACCTGCTTCAATATGAAGGTGCCTAAAGGATCTGTGCAATGTTTGTTGAACTGCTGAACAAAAAGTTGTCCAAAAGCGCCCTCTGCTGCTCAGACACCAGCATCACTTCTGGGCTTTAGTTAATGGATGTTAGAACAACATTGGGGCAAATAATACGTAATACATAAAAAACTGCATATAGCAAAGCTGTATTAAAATTGATGCTTGCCTGTAAAAGAAAAGATCCATTTTGTTTACACAAAACCTTTATTTTCTGTGCTTTATCTTCATATAAGACCTCAGATGTCTTCTTTAGATTGATGAGGTTGGACAGTGTATTAGTGTACTAGTTGAGGCTGCTTAAAACAAAACAAAAGGCTTGTTAGAATAAGATTTATCATCCTGCTCTGCACAACAGTCCGTCTTCTTAAAGATGGGATGGTTTCTACTTAGCTTATAAAGGGGAATTATGACCTAAAGCTAGTTTTGTATGTTATTAGTCATGTTATGTGCTGCATTACGTCTCTCTGCCTAACTGCTTTGACAGAAATTATGATTTTTGTATCGTTTTCAAGTTTTTACTTATTAATGTTTTCTCACTAAAATACTCAGCATACTATGAGAGTATATCAGCAATCACTGGTAATCCCTGTGGCGTCATCCAATTCTGATTGCTACCACTGACCAGTAGCATAACAAATACAACCAAGCTGCACTCTTTAAAAAGATGGTTCTTCAAGGGTTTTTTTAGTAAAGACAGTGGTTCTATAGAACCATGAGCACTCAAAGAACCCTTTGCATGCTGAAATCCTGCTTTACATGGTGAAAATATTCTTCAGATTGATGGAGAATGTGTTGGTGGTTCTATATAGCTCCCGTTTTGGGAAAGGGTTCTTTATAACACCACAAAGGGTTCTTCTGTTGTTATGATGGTGAGCTTGTAAGAATAGCAGAATGCTTTTTGGTGCTTTATAGAACACTTTTGAAACAGCTTCTATATTGGATCGCATACAACACATTGTGCGTCAATGTGAAGAACATTGGGTTATTGGAATATTCAAGGTTCTATGTATAACAATTGCCTTTAGGAACCCTTGAGGAAACATCTTTTTTAAGAGCGTAGCATTAGTGTAACTCGCCTCAACTGTCAAACAAAATTGCACAGATAACAGCAACTATATTTATTCAGCACAAAATGGATGCAAGGATAACAAGTGTTTTACTCACTACTTCTGCACCACTGCAGGAAGCAAGTAGCCATTTTTAAAACATATAGGGACGGTTACATTTTTATTTTGGGCAGAGTGTCCCTATAATGAATGCACTTCAGTGACAGATACTCTGGACAGTAACAGAGCTGAGTCTTTATTAGTCATGTGTCAAGAGGCTAAGCAGATTCATCACTGAGCAGTCATCTCTTTGTCTCATTAAAGCTATGAAGACTTCTCACATAATTTCAGAACATCTGACATCTTCTCACATTCTTACACCGTCTCACCAGCCTGGCCACTCTGAGTCACTCGGCAGGCGGCGGCTGCTGTAATCACCATACCTCTCGGTCTCTGTAGATGGAAAAGGGACGGAACCACAGTCATGATTATATGCAATTCCACTTAGGTGTCATTAGCAGTGACATGGAATTCCAAAAAGTATGCAAACATGTTTACACCAGTATGTGTGTTTCGGCGTATCAGTCAGATTAAATGGTCACCCCAGCCGAAAATAAAAAATGTAACCATCAATACATCTGTATTGTCTCTGAACTGACACTTCCTATTTTAAAGACAAGGAAATCCCATTCTGATGGTGTATTTATTTTAATTATCTCGAAATAAACGCCTCACATGCTCTGGAGTGGAGACTTATCAATAAAAATTCAGAATGCTGGTGTCATGCATTTGGCAAATTCATGCTGGGTACTGTAGTGACAGAGCGCCAATGCACTAAAACACGAAAGTGAAAAAAAACTGTGGATTCATAATTCACACAACACAATTCAGTATTGTGATTGACATATTAAATGTTAGTTTAAAGCCAGAATGCCCCTTTAAATGTATCCTACTACAGCAAAAGATCTGTATGTGGGCCCACACTTCAACCCCTCACTCTCATAGCTAGTGTTAAAGGGTCACTCCTCAGTTCAAATAGTCCTCATATGTAAACTAAGGTACAAAAACAGCCTGTTTGTGTGAACTGGCTTTGTGATGTTACAAAAAGTACTGAGTTTACTTAAGTCAACCTATTCTGCCTATAGCATCAAAGCTCCAACCATTTATACAGAAGTTATAAGCCACGCTGTTTGACTGAGGTACAATCCAGGGCAGCCAGTCAGAACAGAGGTCATTTACATAACAGTGCAGCCAATCAGAACAGACAATATAACACATTGCTGTGTTGCATTAATATTCATGAAGTATGCTACTGTCTGGTCTCAGCTCAAAACTGTGGCCTGGTTGACCCTGGTAGTACTGTGTGAAGGAATACAATAGTAGAAAAGCTGAACGACCATCAAACAGAACAATCCCTTAAATGCTAGATGCCTTTCTGTCTGTCTGTCTGTCTCTCATTTCATCTCTGTCAGACAAACATAAAGTAGTGCTTTGATTGGAATCAAATCTGAGCTGACCTCTGACTCTGAACCGGCTCTATTTGATGCAGAGGCTGATTAAGGAGCAGGGAAAAAAAGCCCCGTTAGAGCCGTAAGACTCTAAGCTAGAGCTCCAAGCAACTATGTGGTTTCCTGCGATGCAGATTTTGTTGACTTTCTGTCTGGCTATAAATGCAGTGAGTCTTGATGTGCGGCTCTATTTCTGTGTATGTGTATCTGTGTGGCATCTAATCTGTTGATCTGGATTAGCCCTTTATAATCCCATTAGTAACCCCCACCTCCCCCATATACACATGTGCATGCGTATGTGTATCGTGTCGTCATCGAATATCTCTCGTCCACTCTATTCATCTTCACAGCAACTGCTTCCTTAGCCAATCACAGTGAGGATAAGGCTGACCTGGGCTGTTTAAAATGAGGATCTGGAAAAAGATCTGTTAGCCCACATTAGGGTGCAAGTCAGCAGTCTGTTTACACTGATTTTGAGTGAGTTTGTCTATGTTAAAGGGACTACTATATATTTATATGTCTTGTACTTGTATGTATTTTTTTCCACTTATAATGTTATATTATAAATGGCTGGAGCTAAACTACTGTAGGCTGAAAAAAGTGGATATATGTAAATGCACTGTTTTTTGTGAAATCACAAAACAATCAATTTAACATTGATTTCACAGCTTAGATTCCACATAGGCTGTAAAAGAATCTGGCATTTTAGGTAAATAGACACCAGCTCGCCTTCATTTTTTGAGTTAAACACCTTTTTGTTTTTTTTACAGTGTATTGAGTGTATTGAGTGGGGAGTGAATAGTTTGTTTTGAAAGTCTCCCAACAGTGTTTACAAACTACATCAAACCAAAATTTTTGGTTTGACATGATATGAGCCCTTTAACCAGTAGCCAGGAGCCCTTTAATCTGTTTCAGCTGTTTTAGCTGTTTTCCTCCATTAGGATGGCCACTTTATTAGAAACCCCTCCCTTGTGGCTCCACCTGGCTGGTGTAGAGTTGGAGAGAATGCACAGTTTGTGGTCTTCTAGGCACTTTCTGACTGCAGAGCTGCTTTTGGTTGCTTTTATTGTTTTTTGTTTTTTTTGGCTGGCAGTCTATTCTCAGTCTAGCAGGGACACTCAGTAAAACTCACACTAAACCTCAAGAACTACATTTCAAACCTTTTAATATTCTGTGTCGCATCTTTACCTTCATTACTGCTAACATTCTATTCAGGAGACGTACTTTCAGTTTTTCAAAGAAATCGGCAGGAATATTTTTCACTCCTCGAGATTTCAGTCTTAGAAGTTGGTTGCATTTTCTGCTTCTCATGATTCAAGTAATCACGAACACATTCAGTGATGTTGAGGTCTGGACTCATTGTTGAGGTCAGTCCATTGTTCTGAGAACACCAGCAGCTTCTTTGATTTCTTCCTCTTGTCCATTTTCTCATTAAGGGTTTATTGACAGCTACATGTTCTTTCAGAGTCATAGTGTTGAGTCTTCTCAGAGTGGAAGGATGGACAGAAACACCTGTGGATGTTTTCAGATCTGAGTCAACAGCGGAGCTGGATTTTTTCCTCTCTCTCAAAAATGAAAGCTTTAAGTGCTGTTTATCTGATTGGGACAGTTTGTAGGTCTAACAGGTCTTTCGGGTGGTTTTTAAGAGTCCCCTTTTCTCTGGAGTTTTTGAACTCCAGTTTTGGAAACTGTGTTCATTCATTTATTTTTCCTATGACTTCCTCTGTCCTTATGGAGTGGATTATCTTCTATCTAATCTCCTCCCTGACTTAAAACGAGTGAAGGGTAGTCTCTGACATTTGCACAGCACTGCAGAGGTATATATAATGTATATTGTGTGTTAGTGCTGTTTGTAGTGTTGGTTTGTCTGTCTTTACCAGAACTGACCACCAGAAACTGCCCAGTGCCCCCCGCCTCGCTGCTGACTGATCTATTGAGCTGTGAGGAGCACAAAAGCCGGATTTAGTCGGCGGGGGCGTTAGTTTGGTGTGTGTGTGAGATGGGGTCAGTCGCTGTTGTTTTGTTCCTGGATGGATTTGAGCTAAATCAAAGCGGTCCCATGACTGACCCGTTCTTTTCCTCCAGTGGCCCGTGCCTTCCAACAAGCCCATTGTGGAAAAAACAGCTGATCTGATTGGTAAAACCTGCCAGTGGCCATTACACACACATACATTTTCTCCCTCGTTATCAGAATCAGGATGATCAAACACTGAATCATCACACATTCACTTAGAGAGAAGTAGGGAAAGAGTGAAATAAAAGAAAGAAAGGCAGAAAGAAAGGCAGAAAGAAAGAAAGAGAGAGAGAGAAGTGAGCTGGTTAATGCTGATGGACTAGAAAATGCTACAGTGCTAAAAAAAACTCCTGACTCGCGTGATTCTTATCTGCTCATCAGTGTGTCCATCAGTCAGACTTCTAATGAGAAAGACAGAGTGTATGTGCTTGCATGCGAAAGTTTGAACGCCCCCAGTCAAATAGGATGTGTTGTTGATTTTCTTCTAAGTGAAAAATAACTGCATACGTCCTCTACGGAGAACGCCCTCCTATTTGAGTGCACAGTTTCATTTATGACTGTGTCATTTCAACATTTGCACATGGTAGACGGCTACAGAGGCAGAGGCTTCATGAGTTTCAGGAAAAAGCTGATTTGATTGGTTTCAAAATTTGGATCGAGATGCTCCTCACCTGATCTCTTCTGTTTTTGCTCATTGATCACATTTAAGTGTTTCAGATCACCAGACTAATTTTGTATCAGATAAAGACAACACAGGTAAACCCAAAACGCTTTAAATGATCATTCCATTTATCGAAGGTAAAGATGTATTCCAAACCTCAATCACCCATGTGAAAAAATAACCTAATCACCTAATAACTGGTTGTGCCACCCTTAGCAGTAACAACCACAATTAAATGTTTGCACAAACTTGGAATGAGTCTTTTACATCGCTAGCAGAGCTGTTCTAATTTGGCCACATTAGAGGGTTTTTGAGCGTGAACGATCTGCTTAAGGTCTCACCGCAGCATCTAAACTGCTCGATTCAGCCACTCATACCTTAATTTTGTTTCTTTTGAGCCAGTCATGGGCTGGAGGTTAGGGAACCAGCCTCGTGACCGGAAGGTCGCCGGTTCGATCTCCAGAGCCGACTGAGGTGTCCTTGAGCAAGACACCTAACCCCCAACTGCTCCCCGGGAGCTGCGGATTGGGCTGCCCACCGCTTCCGGGCAAATGTGCTCACTGTCCCCTAGTGTGTGTGTGTTCACTAGAGTGTATGTGGTGTTTCACTTCACGGATGGGTTAAATGCGGAGGTGAAATTTCCCCATCGTGGGACTAATAAGGGTCACTTACTCTTAATCTTAATTTAGAAGTGGACTTGCTTATGTGCTTTGGATCATTGTCCTGCTGTATAACCCAAATGCGCTTGAGCTTTAGGTCACAAACTGATGGACAGATATTCTCCTTCAGGATTTTCTCATAGAGAGCACAATTCACGGTTCCATCAATTATGACAAGTCGCCCCGGTCTTGCAGACCACCATGCTACCACCACCACTTGACTGTTTGACTGTTGATATGATATTCTCGTGGTGAAATGTGGTGTTAGTTTTATGCAAGATTTAATGGGAGACATGTCTTTCAAAAAATTCCACCTCAGACTCACCAGTCCACAGAATACTATCTCAAAAGTCTTTGGGGTCATCTCGATGTTTTTTGGCAAATGCTAGGCGAGCCTTTGTGTTGTTTTTGGTCAGTAGTGGTTTGCACCCCTCAACTTTCCCATGGATGCCATTTCTGCCCAGTTTCTTTCTTATTGTGGAATTGCGTACGTTGACCTTAACTGAGGCAAGTGAGACCTGCAGTTCTTCAGTTGTTCATCTGGGTTCTTTTGTGACCTCCTGGATAAGTCGTCGATGCGCTCTTGGTGAAATTTTAGTAAGCCGGCCTCTCCTGGTAAAGTTCACCACTGTTCCAGGTCTTCTCAGTTTGTGGATAATGGCTCTCAGTGTGGTTCACTGGAGTCCCAGAGCCTTAGCAATGGCTTCGTAACCCTTTCCATGCTGATAGATTTCAAAGACTCTGTTTCACATCCGAGCTTGAATCTCTGTAGAACGTGGCATCGTGATCTGCTTTTTGAGACCTTCTACCCTGCTTCACATTGAAGTGATGTTTAGATTCAGCAGGTTTGGCAGTGATCATGCCTGAGTGTGGTGAGTGAAATTGAACCCAGTAGTCACCTGACTTTGTTTAACAGGTTGATTTAGTAGTTGAGGTGCAGTTACTTTTTCACATAGTGCCATGTAGGACAGCATTTTTCCTTCAATAAATGAAATCACCATTTAGAAACAGCATTTTGCGTTCACCCAGATTGTCTTTGTCTAATAATTAAAGGGGTTTCATGATCAGAAACATTGAAGTGTGACAAATAGAAGAAATTGTAAAGGGGCAAATATTTTTTCACAGCCCTGTATTTTATTGAATCTTTATTGAATTATATTCTAATCAATTCTAATCCGTTTTAACCTTTCAAAATCTGTTTATCTGTCTGTCTCTGCTACTCTGTCTGTCTGTCTGTCTCTTTGTCTGTCTATATTTATGAACTGTAACCTGACATAATTAGACTAATTAGAGCCATGTAACGAGTCTGTGGTTACACGTTGTTTGTTCTGAGACTTTTTCATATGTTTATTCATATCCAGTTCAACAAAACAAACATTTTAAACACGTTTACAATAAAGTATTACCGAATAAAATAAGCATTAGGCTGATCGGAGAACACCCAGCAGAGCAGCGCTGAGCTGAGGGGAAAGTTTCTGTCAGCTGCTGCGCTGATTGGTTGAGGCGGAGCGGTGTGGCTCTGATCAGGCTCCACTGGGGGCGGCTCTTAGGGGGGGGATGCCGCCGCTGCCATTGGCGTCACCATGGCAACGCTTCTCTCATAGCAACGCCGCTCGCTCGATCGAAAAAAAAATCTG
Source organism: Pygocentrus nattereri (assembly GCF_015220715.1). Classification (NCBI taxonomy): domain Eukaryota; kingdom Metazoa; phylum Chordata; class Actinopteri; order Characiformes; family Serrasalmidae; genus Pygocentrus; species Pygocentrus nattereri. The sequence continues at coordinate 25,392,002 of NC_051232.1, forward strand.
AAACAAAAACAAACACAAACAATAATCCGACTTAATGGAGCACTTTGCGCCTCGTAAAGGTCAATACACGAATTTCCAAATAAGATTAGAACGGCATGCGGGCACGCGTGAACGAATCGTTCATCGGAGTCGGTTCTTTTCAGTGAATCCCGCTGAATCCAACAGCATCTAAGCACAACTTTACGCCTGTGTTATAGACAGATGAGCTGTAATAAATCTCATCTAAGCCGATTGTCCTCGTGGGTAACGAGGCTGGTTTGAAGCGATACGCTTTGTTTTAGAGACATTTGCCTCGTCAGAATTGTTCACAGTAGTGGTGATAGGAACCAGACGTCCCTGACAGAACGTTATTACATGTAATAACGTAATCAGAGTTTTGTGATAAAGTTTTGGCCCGAAATGTATTTATTTTAATCTATTCATATCGGAGGAGTACATGCAGTACATAAATAAATCCTCTATCTCTTTTTGTTTTCAGAATTAGCACTTTTTCAACATCCTCAATATCACATGAGAAACTCAGAATACACATGTAGTATTGCAGTATTGGTGGGTTTGGGTAACACACAGAATGGTAATAATTGTGTTGTAGACATTGGGACCCTGGTTCCCATAGCACTGCTGTGTAGAAATCTGAATCTCTACAATGAACATCTCTGAACATCTTTGGTTACATCATAGTGGCTGAGTTACATTGAGAGTATATAAAAGACTGGTGCAATTCCCCTTTTACATTTAACACATCAAAAAAACTTCTCTTGACTTATGTTAGCTCTACTGTAGCTGGCTGCTCTGTATTATGTGTATGCATTAACTATATGTTCATTTAGTATGTAGAAAGAGACTCATTCATGAAATCACTCATTCCATGTGGAGAGCAACATTAATATTCATGTCCTTAGTGTGTTAAACAAGGAACTATACCACATTACATTATGATAAATGGTGGTTTGGTTAATTGAAACAAGCTGAACATTTACTCTGTAAGTAAATGTAGCGCACACCAGGCTCATTAGCTGAACTATCACTTATTATGGAGGAGATGTGATTAGTATTATTATACTGATGAGCCACAACCTTAAAACCACCTCCTTGTATCTATGCTAATTGTTCATTTTCCATTCCATTGACCATATAGGGGCGCTTTGTAGTTCTAAAATTGCAGACTGAACAGTGACACTGACATGGTGGTGATGTGTTGCGCTCGTCTGAGTAGATCAGACACAGCAGTGCTGCTGGAGTGTTAAACTACTTTGTGTCACTGTTAGGCTGAGGATAGTCCACCAACCAAAAATACCCAGCCAACAGCAACGTGGGACCACTGAAGTGCTAGAGAATGACCAGTGCAAACTGTGCAGCAGCAGATGTGCTACTATGTTTGACTTTACATCTGACAGACCAACAAGATACGGGTGTCTAATCAAGTAGACAGTGGCCAGACACACAGCACAACGAGCACTAACACACCACCGCCACGTCACTGTCACTATAGTGCTGGGAATGATCCACCACCCAGTGGTGCTCTGTGGTGGTCCTGTCCATTAAAGAACAGGGTGATTGGGGGCTGTGCATCTGTATGTAATGTGGAGCTGATAAAATGGACAGTGAGTGTGAAAACAATGGTGTGGTTTTAATGTTATGCCTGATCGGTCTGTATGGAAATGGATAGGAAGGCATGTGAATCAATGATTCTTTTAAACGGACAGTTTGAACGAGTCGGTTCGCTGAGCCGATTCGAACTTTTCTCTCACTAAATGCTCCGGAGCTCCGCCTCCGACCATCATCATCATCATCATCACCGTCACCGTCCTAACAGCACTCGAATGCGAGCGAGAGGTGCACGAGGCAGGGACCCGCGCGCGCGGACTTCCAACGAGGTGCTGCTGCTGCTGACGCTCTCTGAAGGTGAGCAACTGTAACTCCGTGTTTTTCTGTTTAATTTGATTATTTTACGGTTCCGCTCTTTATTTAACACTGTTTTCTTGCAGTGTCTATGTTCAATAATTGCGAATTGAAACATATGTTTTCCTATATATATGTATTTTTTGTATTATTTTGTTTCATTATCTCCCTTAGAAACACGAGGCTGAAGTTGACTTTATATTCACTAGCTTCGTGTTCGGATTTTCCCGTTCCACCTTAAATGGTGCAGCAGTTACGTTCTCGTGCGTGAGGCGTTGCAATAATAACTGCTGCATCATTTAAGGTGGAACGGGGAAATTCGAACAAGACGCTGGTGAATGAGAAACTGACTTCAGCCTCGTCTCAGTAACAGTCTCCCCTTCACTGAGCGGTTTAACCGCTCATTTTCAAATGAAAGCTAACGAGCTCCTGCTGAATGTCAGTAACTCAGCTCGCTCTTCTTCAGCACCACACGAACTGAAGGTGGTTTTCTGTCGCTTTTTTCTTTTTTAACATTTCTGCTGCTTTTTGATACGGGTTCAGACAGGTTGTCATTCAGTTATAGTCATTTTAGGTGTAACTATTCTCAAAAAAAAACTTTAAAAACCGTTTTTTCCGTTTCTTTCAGAGACACGACCTGTCCTCCGCTGACTGTTTGTTTTTAACGTAATCGTTTATTTTTAAACGAACGCTGATGAGCTGCTGCCTGTCTGTGACCGTTAACTTATATTAACGGAGAGAGCGGTTTTGTCAGGACGACAGACACGTACTTTGAACGAATAACTGTAAATATTGTGTTTTCTTATTTGACTGAATTATCGTGAATTTGTTCGGAGTGTCCTTCTGAAACTGTAGGCCGGTTTGAATGCAGGCTAGCGGATTTTCACACACTGAAACGGGCCGTTTAGCTGAAGCAACCGCCGACGGATTCGTGCTTCTGAGGTAAAATCCTTCTCTCCGTGTACAGGACAAAACGGAATGTAATAAATGAGATTTTATCCCATTTTTCGAGTAAGATGCTCCTCAGAAAACTGCTACCGTACTGCAAACTGACTAACTAGGTTAGCTAACCTAACTAAGCTAGGTAGTTAGTTCACTAACTCGCCTCTGTGTGACCTGAGGCTAATGATCAGCAGTACGCCAGAGCCCAGGTTGGTGCTGAAATTGTCCTTTTTTCATTATGTAATAATGTATAATAAGTTTTTGCAGTGTTGAATAGGTGGTATTTTAACACGTCTTGGACTGACATTTCAGCCCAGACTGAACTGGCATCTCATACAGATGAGCCATGAATTAACCAGTAAAATAAGTGGTAACGTGTGTTATTAAATTTAGCACACAGCAACGCCTTAGGCGAGGGCTTTTTTCATGGGCAGTAAGCTGGGTGTGATATGAGTGCTGATTTTGACAGTCTAGCACTCTGTGTGTGCCTGTCTGTAAATGCAATTTTCTTCTCTTTGCTGCAGAGCCCAGTAATGCCTAATGTAAAGCCTAATAATAGCCTGTACTGAACAGTTTCTACAGTAACATGGAAGGGCTGACATGCTTCTGTACCGCTGGAAACCCGGCACCTGTCTGCTTGCCTGCATGCTGATCTCTCGGAAAGGGGGGTTTACTGGAATACTGGAGTCTTAGGCGTTTATGGGTACCACATTGAAACAGTGTACAGGCTTGAGATGGTCATAAACGATGTGGGTGGCTGAATCTGGGATGAGCGGCGTCGGATGCATTTAATCTCCTCGGTCGGGGGCGGTTTTGACATTGCATCGTTTCATTGTGACCTTGAGCGTGCAGACACAGCTGAGCACAGGAGCCAGTCAGCACTGAGAGACTTTCCCGTGGGTCTGCATGGGCAGGCTCTCTCTCCCTCTCTCTCACACACACAAACACACACACGCACAGACTACCTCTCGGTTAATATCATACAGTATGTTTTCATGGCAAGTTGACTGGATTCATATTGTTGACTTTGTGCAGCGTGTGGCAGTAACCCGCCTCCCCCGTTGTTGTTGTTATTATCCAGGCTACTATGAGGAAGCCGCTGGAGTGCTGAAGGACATCTGGATTTGGCTGATTTCCTGCACAGCGGCAGCAGCATGTATAGTATGTGATAAGCCCACCAGGCCTGCCGTGACACAGTCTACTGAGTGTTCCACCATGGGTCAGCAAATGCCATGCATCCGGAGGAAGCTGCGACCCGTTCGAGTGCTCACGCTCCTCCTCGGCCTCTTAGCAATAAGCTTTGTTCCTTTCTCCCTTCGTGCCTTCTTCTCATGGGGCTCGGCCTCCCAGTGGGAGGGGCTACAGGGGCCCACCCCTCACAGGACACTGCTCTCCACTCAGGTGGGTAGCCCCAGCAACCTGTCGGAAGACATGCCTGAGGCCATGCGTTCGTCGGCGCCAGCAGAGGCCAACGAGAGTCAGGGCGAGTATCCTGAGGACCTGTTCACACTGGAAGAGCGGCGTCGGGGTGCTGTGGTGCTGCACATGATAGGCATGCTCTACATGTTCATTGCGCTGGCCATCGTTTGCGACGAGTTTTTTGTCCCTGCCCTAACTGTCATCACTGAGAAGCTAGCCATCTCTGATGATGTGGCTGGGGCCACCTTCATGGCTGCTGGAGGCTCTGCCCCTGAGCTTTTCACCTCGGTGATAGGCGTTTTCATCTCTCACAGCAACGTGGGAATCGGCACCATTGTAGGCTCAGCTGTCTTCAACATTCTCTTTGTGATTGGGATGTGTGCTGTCTTCTCCAAGGAGATCCTTAATCTGACGTGGTGGCCCCTCTTCCGGGACGTGTCCTTCTACATCCTGGATCTGATCATGCTCATCATCTTCTTCCTGGACAACTACATCAGCTACTGGGAGAGCATTGGGCTGCTTCTGGCCTATGCCGCCTACGTGCTCTTCATGAAGTATAATAGCAAAGTGGAGATGCTTGTCAAGGGCCTGATGAATCGCAACCAGGTGGTGGAGGTGGTGGAAGCCCAGCCCAAGGTGAGCAAGAAGCACTTGCAATTCTTTATGCCTCCTTGACCCTTAACCTTCATTATGTCCTTTTCTCTCCTCTCCCACCTTTCTAGTCGTGGTTCACTTGCTCCCTTTTGTATCTATATGTGTTACTGAGCAACATATTCTCTATACTGATAGTGATGTCATACAGCAATACTGATATTTAGTTTTACTATTGGTATATAATGAGCATTTATATCTAATATTTTATTAAAAAAAGAAAAATAGCCCTGTGCCTTGTTGCCCTCCAAAAAATTAGATTAAACAGTTCAACCAAAAACAAGCTATGATAGGGTTGTAAGACATTGTTTTACCATAGAGTACCACTACCAAGCGTTACTTTGATGTAGTAGAATGATAGACCTCTAGGCTGACACGTGAAAAACGATCAAATGGTAGGATGACTCTATCATAGTAGTATTGCTCTGGTGTGGATTTTCACCCGTCATTTATCATGTGCTACATTTTCAATGACACAAGTTGCACACCAAAGAGTCAACCCCTCTATGTTGCCTGGCAACAGGTAGCGGTTTGATTAGTGGGTTAGATGGCACTACTCGCAATCACACACGCACATATACACTCATCACTTTTACCTTATATGGTGTGGTGCACAGATAAAATACTCTGTTCCTGTGTTTGTTTTGAACAGGATACGTGTGCCATTAGTACGTTTAATGTTTAATTGCAGCTCTAGAAGTCATACCTGTTCAGTGTAGTATGAGCTCAGCATTTGGTCTCTTATTCAGCCACAAGAGGCCATTTAGTCTGACTCCTCAGAAGTAGACCTTTGATCTTGGATGAGATTCTGCATAATCATGTCCTAATTATATGATTAAATGGACAGAGGGAACTGACCCATGATAAGCCCTGAAGTGGTACATACATCTGTACCTAGGAACCCACCAACTTGTTTGACTTAAATACAAGTCAAATAAGCTCCTAAATATGACCCGATGTAACTCTCTTGCAGCCACTCAGTACTCAACACACTATACCTCACCAAATCTTGCTTATCCTACGTGACTCTATAGTTCAGCTAAATGTGTCTCAGCAGTGGGTATTTGTGCTGCTTGCAGTGATTCACATAACATGTAGGAGGCCTGGCAAGAGGACGGATTGTTCTGATATAAATACAGCTGATGTATCTCAACAGCTTTGCTTTGTTGTCCACAAAACAGACTGGCAATGGGCAGTGAATGTTTGTACATTATCTGTTCAGGTACAGTGGTATGCATGTGTATGTTTGTGTGTATGTGGCAGTTCAGCTTTGCTGACTGTGTTTTGCAGCTGTGTTTGAGAGAGTTAATGTGAGTGGATCAGTTGTATGTTGTATATATGGTAGAGAGGGCACAAGAATACATGATAAAGTATTCTAGATACATGAGGACAAGAATGTGGTATAACCATATACTCTTGTCCAATGTCTGATGTAGGTATGTGGTAGTATGCATGTGAGAATAATGTTGTAGGGTAACTTAGGGGGAACAAGCCCCTGAGTAATATGTCCAGCTATTTAAATTTCTGTCTTTACCAAATGATAGGCTAAAATCTAATCTCGACATGTTTACTGAACAACTATGGTCTATTTTGTGTCTGTGATCTGAAGTGTCATACTGATCCCCCACATTCCTAGGATGTATTCCTCTGGATGGTTTGAGGTCAGTTAATCTTTATTATAATAATAAACAATAAAAGAAAACAAAAGTTAAAAATAATGGTAATGTCTCTGCATACATTTAAATGCAATTTAATTAGAATAAATATTTCATAAATTAAATAACAAAACTAACATTGCGAGTGTTTCTGTATGTTACTGTTATTGTTTTTTGAGAACTCATTATTAAGACATAAATTGATAGATACCTCTGTTTTATTTTAAAATATAATGCCTTAAGTGTATTTTAATATTCATGCAAGATTCACAAAAGGGGGCTTCTTATCCCAGGTAGGGGTGTAAGACAGTTGGTAAAGTGGCCCTTTTTAAAGATTTTCTTTTTTGTGCTATTAAAATACAACTGTTGTTCCAGTTTATTTTCCCTAACTGTGTGTAGGTTTATGCATCATCTTCCTGTGCATGCTAAACACAAAGGTTTAGCTTTATGGTAAATGAACATTGGGCCTCTTTTGCCAGTATCCAAGTTTTTTCTTAAATATGTTCTTGAGAAAGGTCCTAAGATTGTGTGTAGATTCTGTTGGTGAATGTATTCGTGAAAACTGCATAAGTGGGTTTTAAGAAGAAATTTGTTCTTAAGAACGATTGGTGAATGATGCCTATTGTTCATAAGAGGGATGTTTTCTAAGCTCTTCAAAATTAAACGATACAAGGTACCTTTTAAAACTTACGAAACCAAAGACAATGATTCATAGTTTTCTTTTATCTTCCATAAGTCTTGCCTTTATTGTGCACATGATATTTCATATTCCTATCCACACAGGGTTTTCAGGTAGTGAGAAACCCTGCTGGTGTTTCCACCTTTTGCTACTTAGTGCAGTAACAGTATCCATAACATGGTGAAATCCAAGTCTCTCTTCACTTTTAATGCCACACATTTCCCATCCTTGGAGTGTTCTGTGCTTTGGCAGTTACAGCAGACACAGTCTGATAACCACAGTCTGACCATCAGATCCAAATGAGCAGAAGTGGCAGACTTGCATATCCAGAAAGAGTGAGAGACAGAGTGAAAGGGAAATTCCATTTCCATTTCCAAAACGATCCATTCTAAAGAAATTTGCTGAGTCAGAATTGTTCACAGTGGTGGAACCAGACATCTTCAGCATTTATTGCAGGAGTGTCCAAACTTATCCACAAAGGGCCGGTGTGGCTGCAAGTTTTCATTCCAGTCAAGCAGAAGCACACCTAATTCAACTTGGTTAATCAATCGCTCAGAATTCAAAACAGCTGGCCATGTGCAGTCCTGCTTTATTGGGATTAAAACTTGCAGCCACATCGGCCCTTTGCAGATAAGATTTGACACCCATGGTTTTATGCTTCTGTAAGATACTTCACAGAAAATTATTGCCTCAAATGAAAGCAAATACACTGCAAAAAGTAAAAGTTTGAGCAGTTTTTGGCTTAAACATTTTTTATGTGGTGGTGACGTACATGCAGGGCATTATAAGGCACGATGTACCCGACTGGAGGTCATACTACTGTAGATAGATGTGTAGGTTCACTGCTTATTTGGGTAGTATTTTATATAATGACTTTGTTTTCATTTGCAATTGTAAAAAACAGTGCATTTCCCCTTTAAAACTCTTATGTTGTATATGAAGCGGTCTGGACTTCTTTCACAGCTGATGTTTGCCTAGCTTTTACAAGCAATATTATATAATTTTGTAGAAAATGACCAAGCAGAGACATTGTGCCGAACAGCGGTTTATCTGTCATGCAGCTGTCTATTCAGTGAACTCTGTGAACAAGACAGATATGACATTGCTAGTTGAGGGGACAATGAGAGGGCTTTGAGGCACCAGCAGCCATAAGTGTATAGTGGACAGTTAACATGTCAGCTTGAAATAATACCAAGTGACAGAACAGTATGAAAGAATATGATTTTTTTTTTTATGTTAAAGCTGGGGCAAAAGTAATGTCCGAGAGTTAAGATAAGATTATTATGATTTTGTTTTAAAGATTTAGATATTGAGAGATTTTATATTTTATGCTAACCAAGATGTTGGAACGAGTGTGTGTACTGAGGAAGTAAGTGGTTTTCTAGATTTCTAGGAAGCAAGAAGCATCTTATATTTTAACGTGATTAAGAGTCTATCCTTGTTCTTGCTGTAGACAGCGTTTTGCTGTAGACAGAACATTAGGAGAGATATAGAGCTTGAACTTCAGATAAAGAGAGTTGAGAATGTTTGCCTCTAGAGAAGAGGCAATGATCAGTCCTGACGTAATCAGATGCAGCTTCCCCTGCATCAGCTGCTAGTGGGTCTGATATTCTCTAGTGTGGCATCATGTGCATGCCTGTAGCACATTTCCAGAATAGATTCTGTTTCCAGTGTGAAAAGATGTGCATGTTTGTGTGCAATGATAGGAAAATACATTATGCTGACGTTCTTGTTTTTGTTTGTTTGATTTTTGTAAAGCTAAAAGGGAAGTTTCCTTTTGGTTTCTGAGGTTAAGGGATAGATGTAGGGATAGTGCTATTTAGCTGTGATAATGCCTTGCTTAGTGCTGCGATAGACATTATGAAGAGTGTGTGAGTGTGCGGAGATAGAATGATATCAGGCACTGGCACTGTATAGAGATTGTGCCAGATCATGAGAAGGATCCTCCTTGGTGAGATTTTATGTCGTTGCTCTGATTATCCCAATGGATTTAGGATGCTTTGTGACATGAGATGGAAATGAGTTTTGGAGATATGATCTGTTAAAGCTGTACTGTAAAGCTTTAACTAAATCAGGATTTATTCTAAGTACATAAAGAAATTTAATCATAGGCCATGCAAAGGAGAGGCACACAGAAAGAGGAGGCCCTAGGTGTGCTCTTCTGGCTAAATGTATGAATTGTCAGGGCAACACTTCCATGAGCCTTCATAATGCCATCATAAAGTGTAAAAAAATAAATAAAAATCAGAATGACATAATGGTACGGGTGCAAGGGCACACATTTTATAGCAAGATGTCAATGTTCATCTGTCTTTACAAGAGAAGGAAAAAACACATTCTACTTTCAATGTAACCAGACTCTTTTCAAAGTAATTTTGGGCCATATTTTGCGCTGCATATATCATGAAATTTACACACAATGTAAAAGACAACTGGTACATTCAAATTATGTCAAAAACTGAAAAGCGGCAAAATTGAGATACAAGGTTTTGTTCTGACAGCAGCGATATTAAAATACTTTACAAACAAACTCATTGTCTTTTTGGCTCAACCCAAGCCCAGCACTGTTGGAACATAATGTTCAAATTCAGTGTGAGCAGTGTACCCCAACCTCTACTCCAAAAATTATGACATATTATGCTGATTTTGGCAGATGTCAGCAAGGCATAGATTACCATGGTAATTATATATGAATTTAACAGCATAAAAGTGAATGAATGTTTACTGAACAAGCATATTAATGTTTTTACTAAAAAAAACATTACTTATGCAGGAATATTCTTCAATACTTCAAATGAAAAAGATGTTTTGCTGTTTTTGTCCAAAACTATGCAGGGGTTTCAGATTGTAAGGTGTGCTGTGCTGCTGAATGAATCTCCTAATCACTGCAATGTTTATTCTGACACCTCCCCTGACTGCGATTGGTCCACATAGTGTCACAGGGTCGCCTGCATCACAGCACAGAATCTCTAGCTGTGTTGATAGTGACATGTACACAATGTGTTCAGCATTGGTTTGATATCATTCAGGTCTTTTGTTGTTTGAAGTATATTGCTGGCTTTACAGAAAGCTAAGGGTTTTCCTCATTGTTCCATCATGTTCATGAAAGAAGCTGTTTAAAATAAGATGCAGAAGGCTGAGCAGCTTAAATGACCTTGACAGAAAAAGAGAGAGGGACAGACAGAGAAGGAAAGAGTGAGAACATGTAAGCCAACGTTGTTGCACATATATACATATATAACTGAAAGACGTCCTGCTTATTTTGTTGGTTATTCAGGTGTTTTGTGTGTGTGTGTGTGTGTATCTGTAGCCTCCTGTTCACTCGCAGCTCAGGAAGCCTGATGTGACTCAGTAAGTGTGTTTGATTACTGCCAGTGTAATCGAGTCCAGAGTGCAGTGATTCAGTATAGTGTTAAGTCTGCCGTAATTGTCCATCAGCTATCTATTCCTTTTCTGTTTTCTTTTCTTATGAAGTATTTCTATTTTTCATCATCAGACATATAAGAGTGACCAGATTGAGCCTCTGGTACTTCTGCTGCTTCATCAAAACACATGTATATGTGTCTGAGCTGCACATGCTATATCTAGCCGTTCTGCCCGCAAAGAAGAATCTTGACTCTCATAATCTGTAGTAGTCTAGAAATCTAGTGATTTATCCCAGTGGATTTCAGGACCCCTCCATTCACCTGTGCACTTCACATTGTACAAAGTAGTAGAGTACAAATACTGAACAGAGGCCCTTTGTTTGCTAAATAACAAATATGCTCCTCGGTTCATAAACAATTCATTAGGAAATAATAATTACAATAATTTGGCACTGTGTGCTGTCATGTTTAGAGATACCAGCGATACCAGTTTTCCTTTCTGCTATCCATACTGCTACTAAAATCTTGAGTATCAGATTATACTGATTTTTTCCAGTTTGAAAATTAGCTAGAAAAAACATAGTCAGTGATAAAAAACATTTTTTGATCTGTAAACAGTGCAAATATGTGTAAAATTAGACTATTTAAAATTCATGATTTCTAAATTGTAATTGTAACTGGCGACCTGTCCAGGGTGTTTCCTGCCTTCCGCCCGAAGACTGCTGGGATAGGCTCCAGCACCCCCTTGCGACCCTGACGGAGAAGCGGCTTAGAAAATGGATGGATGGATGGATGTAATGTTGTTTGAGAGAGAGAGAAAGAGAGGTGAGATTATGCATGCTGAGATTCAAACAAAGAGAGGTGTGTGATGTGCTTACGACTGGTGACTACCACCTATCACAAGACTCCGTATAGCCATAGCAAAGCTTACTTGAACATGGCCTAGAAGAGTGTTTTTCATTCTCAGTCTTGTACTTGTGTTTCTGCAGTAACACATTTCATCAACTCATCGTTGGTTCATTGGTTCACCATATATAATATACATATACATTGTTTATATGCATATATTATACTGTCTAAGTAGATGACTTTAAAGCAAATTAGGTGGTATCCAATTAATATAATGACCATAGGTTGTACTGCCTTGTTGGGATGGGTGAGTATAGTTCATATTGCTCTAATGTTTAGGAGTGTAGGTTTTACTTCCACAGTAACAGGGTAGATACAGATTCAACATTAAGTTGAGATACAAATTATTTTACATTCAAATAAAAATACAGAATTTGTTCTATAACAATTACATTTATTTCAGAGCCAGTGAGAAGCTTTAATGAGCTCTAATGGTTAATAAGCTTTTAGTTAAAGCCTGTCACCGTGGTAACCTAAGATGGTGTGTGTGTGTGTGTGTGTGTGTGTGTGTGTGTGTGTGCACGCGCGTGTGTGTGCGCGCGTGTGTGCGCGCGTGTGTGTGCGTGCACGCGCAGCTGTGTGAATGCACTTTTGCATATGTGTGGAGTAGAATTACAGTTACCCCAAATCATTATGTCAATGCTTGAGCTCATTTCCATCATAAAAAGATCTGAATGATAAATGTAAATGTGAGATTTGAGCTACAGAATCTAGTTGGGTTTTCTAAGCTCCACACTAAAGAATCTCCTCAGTTAGATCTCTAAATATTCGCTGTTCCTGGAAGTCAGAGGCAAGCCGAGTATGTTATGTGTGTTGAGTTTGTAGTTCCCTGCTTATTCAACATTTCTTCTCAAATCAAGTTTGTTAATAAAGAGTTTTTCCACCCTTAGCTGCACTACATTTCTGGGAAGGCTTTATACAAGATGTTGGAACATTTGCTGTGAAGCTTTGATTGCGTTGCCAAGTACTGAGGTTGGATGATTAGTTCTGAATCACAAAGCTGCTCCACCTCAACCCGAAGGCATTCAGTGGTGCTCCATTACTACAGAGAATGCGGTTCCGCTGCTTCACAGTGCAGTGCTGGGGGCTTTATTCGCCTCCAGCAGATGCTCATGTCTGACTGCTGCTGAATGTCCCTTTCAGTTGGCAATGCATTTTTATGGGGATTTAACAAGCTGTGTGTCTGCAATTGAATACATTGAGTGCAGTTGGTGCACTTAAAGTAGATGAATGTACCAATAAGAAATACTAATAAAAAGAGAGGATACTTCTGGACATATAGTGTAGCAATTAGTGATGACACTGTGTTCACCAAACACAGTGTAGTATGGTTGGATGCACACTTACCTACACTATATATGTCTAGACACTATAATCCATCTCTTGGGTGGGTGTGTGTGTTTGTGTTTGTAAGAAAATCCATCTTGTCTCGATTTGATTCCAGGCAAGGTCACCTGTGACAACTGGCTAAAGGTGAGGCCAGTAGAGGGAGGAATAAAGAGAGAGTGAGAGAGAGAGAGAGAGAGAGAGAGAGAGAGAGAGAAATTTGAGGCCAATCGATGTGAGCTATTTTAAAAGATGAGGGAATTAGCTAATGTAGTAGGCACTGTACAGGCACGGCAATACACCAAGGACATGGTTTTCTTTCTTTTGCTTACTTTTGCTAATATTATCTGTTGTGTGTGTGTGTGTGTGTGTGTGTGTGTGTGTGTATACACACAGGCCACCAAGCCAATGAATCTTGTGGCCTTGAAAAATAAAGGTTGTACAAAAAATAGTACATTATAGTAAATAATTTTATTTAGACATAGCAAGCAAGCTTCAGCACCAGAAACAGGTCTTACTTTGAAAAAGGAAATTTTTATTGAGCAGTTTACATGAATGAAACGTTTACGTGTAGTGTTTGTGGTTTGACAATGTGGTTCGCTCTTAAGATCTAGATTCTGTCAGCAGGTATTATTCTTCTGTAGTGATGGCCTTGTGTTTGTAACACTTATTTAACACCTAATTTTATTTGACCTTATTTTATAAAGTGTCAGTAGTAAAAGTCAGCCAATGGGACAGTGTCACATTAGCCATCACAGAGGTTATTGTAATCAATTCTGTTCACAAGTCTCTGTTTCAAGTGCAGTTCATATTTTTGAGGACATTCAATTATAGCTCATTCAGCCAATCAAAATACTCCAACAAGATGAAATACTTGACAAGCGTGCCCTTCGTGTGCATCACTTGCAGCAGATTTACCGTTAGTATTAATATTTATTTAATCTCTCTGCTTTTACAGAACAAATAAGACAACTAATGGTGTGGCAGGCAAACTAGTGATCCACTGATCTATTGAATAGTGAAGAAAAGACTTAATATTTAAGATAAAACAACATGAGATATAATAGTGTTATAAATAAGTGAGGACACTTTGAGAACACCTCATTCAGTCAACAAAACAGTAATACATTAGAGAGATTTATAAAGAGAATGTAGAGATTGTGCCATCTTGATCTGAGATGTTTCCCTCCACTTCAAAGGTTTTTTTACTCCGTAATTTCCGTAATGGCTTGCTTTCTCGTTCAACTCATGAATGAGCAATTCAGCAATGAGCAGTATGATTGGCTGTTGTCCCGTCTTGATGGTAATCCTGTAAACTTATCGATTTTTTATAATGAAAAAACAAAGTTGATTAAGATTGCTCTGAGCATATCATTATTATAAAATTTATATAAAAATTAAGATTGTTTTGCACTGCTTGAAACCATTATTTGCTGTACATGACTATGGACATTCAGGCATTAACACTCGTCCAGCATGAGCGCAACTATGTTTTGCCATTTTAATTTAGTGTTGTTGTTTTTTTTTCATTGACTTTGTAAAATGGGCTGGAGAGACAATGTATTGTAATACCCATGTACATCACTGCCTGGTTTCAGTGCACAGTGTGGTATGATTTAGCAGAGCTGCTGTTGCAGTGTGTTTGCTTAGTACTTGGGTGTGCAATGTGTTGAAACAGCCTTGTTGATAACAGTTATACTAGCAACTACTTAATTCTAGGTAGGTTACTCATGATATTAGAAAAAGTATCTGCAAATACCAAAAAACTTTACTCATTCTCTGAGACAAAAATGGCATTGATGCATCCCTACATGTGGCCATGTCCACCCCTGCTCTGGAACAGCTTGGTAAATAATTGGGAATTTCCATTTTACTCCAGCATATGTTATATGGATTGAAGCAATGATGCTGAAGTTAAAATGTGCTTATTCACTGAATTATATAGTAATCACCACTTATTTCAGGGGACCAAAAGTAATTGGGCAGTTGGCTGCCAAGTTGTCTCTTGGTCAATTTTGTTGGAGCACAAGAGAGCTGATGCAAGGTCTAAAATTGATTCTGCTTGTGGCAGTGCTGTTGACTGTCAACTGAATTGGACCACAGAAGTGTTGGTATCAGGAAAGCAGACCATGATGAAGCTGAAAATCAGAATAAAGCAGAGCAAAGCAATAGTAGATAACTAAAGAATACTTTATGTACTTAAGAATTATAAACAGGAATTTAATTAGATTTGATCAAGACCTTTGCACAGTAGCATGCATAATACAATAAGGTTGTTATATATTACAATATTGGTGTGTGTTTAAAATAAGAAGTAGATTCTAAACTTTTACACTCCATATTTGTATCATGTTATACTAATAGCCTACTTAACTATACTCATCCAAGTATGAGAGTGCTTTAATCGTCTCAGTCATGTAAATGCCAGTGTAAGTAATGCTGTATTTCATGCAATATTTTAAATACTTTGACCAGTGAAGCTAAAGTTCAGCGATACCTTTAATCCACATCATAACAGTATATTTTGTATGTATGATTTAATATTTACATTTCCTAAATGTCACTACTTTGTAATCTCTCTAAAACTATTAATTAAAAACACTGATTGGCCTGAGCAGAAAATACAAATGTAAGAAAAGAATTTCTCATGATCAGTGACTGTCCCAGTGGATACCGTTTCTGTAAAATCTGTTTTAAGATAAGCTATGTTAGGCAGCAGAATCTACACTATTTTTATAAGCAAACACTGAATGTGTCATTGTTAATGAAATCGGCTAGGTAGAGGCTATACCTTAAGAACAGACATCATCTTGGTCACTGGTGAGTTAATTTGATATTTTCTCGTGAAAAGAAACACCGTATTGCAGTAGCCAGCTAGCTAGAGTGGGCAGTCTGAGCCTGGAGTTACACGATTAAAGAAATCTGGGGATGTTCGCTGTGGGCCCCTCTGCACCGCAGGCCCCAGTGTGACTACCCCTTCAGTTGTTGTGCCACTGGATGTGTCAAACTATTCTAACATGAGAAATATGCATCAAGTTTAGCACAAGATGTATAGCATTAGTAAATGTCAAGACTAGAACGCTAAATAGAGTGACAGAAGAAGGACAGTATAGAGAAAAAAGGCACTGCTCATGATGCATAGCATACCACCTAATGTGAGAAATGTTAGCATAATGTGTGTGGCTTCCAATGGAATTATCTGATTTTTATTGGTGATAAGGGTTGGGAGGGTTACTTAAAAATGTGTTCTGTTACAGATTACAGATTACCTGTTAAAAAAGTATTTGTAACCTAATCCAAGGGTTTACTATTGTAATGTAATCTGAATACTTTGTTACTTTTGGATTGCTCATCTTTAATTAAAGATGTATGATAAAATTACAAAAAGAGAAAAATAATTACACACATGCCAAACGCAAAAACTACCTTGTTTTATGATATAGAATGACCGATTGTAGGTGATGTAAATATTGTGCTTCACAGAAAGGATCACTGATCTCACGGCCAAATCTAATTTAAGCAATATGTGGAAATATTTAAAACATAAAGGGGATAAAATTGTGTAACAAAATTATTTGTTTGAGTTAAGACATGTGTACTCAAATCTTGAATTTTTGCTCCCCTGGAAGAAAATAGAGTGATTTTTAACATAAAAAATTCAAAATCTGAGCACTGAGACTAAAAGCTCTTAGACTAAACACAGGGGAACAGGTGATCAGTGTAGAATGATTCAATACATTGGGTCAAATGCAGAACAGTTAAAACTATACTGCTGTTCTGGGACTTTTCTTTATTTGCCTTATTTGTTACAAATCTGTTGGTTATAATGTCAAAGACAAAAGATCAATGTGATAGAAATTTTTATTATGGGACCCCTCATCAACAGTAATCAAACAATGATCAACACTAATTATAAGTGGGGGTCATTTTAAAAAAAGACTGCTGTTCTGTCTGCTGAAAGGCTGTTATGAGATTGTATATCGGTATGTTGTGCTTGATAATCATAAATTGTAGATCCTCCCTAATCAGCTCAGCGGTTTCAGCAGTTCAACAGAGATCAAAGTATGCTATGAGTTTAATAAGGTATTTATTTCACACAAAAGCTATCAGCTTAAGCCTTGGGTACACTACATGACTAAGTCTTAAAAGTATAAAAAGACTGTACATCTCACACAATCCAGCTCGTTTTTGCAAATTTTTTGGGTGACTGAAATATTGGGGATCACATATTGAACCATTAGGGATTACACACTACACAACTTTTTAGCTTCTGAAGAACCAAACAGAGCTCACTTAACTTTCACGAACTCACACGTTCTCTCATTACTGGGAGACAAAAATAAACAAAACATGGAGCTGCTCACTACTACTGCTGTTTCCCTGTCATTTGTGCTGACAGTAAAGAAGCAGAAGGTAGTTATGTTTAAGTGAGACTAATGGATTTAAATGTGATCAGTGTGGTATTTTATTAGAGTTTTAAACATCCACATCTGTGTGACTGTTTGCCATTTTTTTGTTTACTTGCTGCATTTTTTCTTTTGCACTCTCAGTGTTCATTGGCTGTTGGCGGAGTCCGTTCAGATTGAGTTACTGACTAGTTTGAACTAGATCATGCTCAGAGTTGGGCTAAAAAATCAAAAATGTTTGATAAACTCTGACTGGTCTGAATCGGAAGGCAAAAATCTGAGTCTGTGCTCCTCACACACTACTCGATTCTCTCTCCAACTGTCGACTCCAACTGACTCAAAAATCTACAGACTAGAGTCAACCATCGCAGACTTGGCCAGACTGAGAACTGGGGCTAAAATTGAGGGGAAATACATGTAGTGTAACTTCAGCTTTAGTCACAAATAATAATCATTTACGCATATTAACATTGTATTACACACCTAATATGTAAATACACACCATTAGAAAAAATTTGAAGGAAAAAAATCATACACATGAAAACGAAACTAACTTTGCCACTCTCAAGACTGTGCTTTCTTATCACGTTTCAGAATGTTAGTTAAAGTCTGGCAGGTTAAGATTAACCTTGTTTGATTCATATCCAATGAAACTGTATAATTTTAAGTAGCAACAAACAAGAATAAAGTTTACTGTAGTCTGATGCACTAGAGTCTGGCAATGTGGAAATCCAGAGATTCATATATTTTCAGCAGATATGCAACACTGCATATTTTGGTCCTGGCAATAACAATAAAATACTTACTAATTTATATTTCTATAGATTGGATGAACAAAAACCCATCAACTGCTGCTAGGTGGGGGATTTTTCAGAAATCTCTCCTGGCAGCAGAAACACCGTCTCCATTCCCCCAAATAAAAACTCTTTAAATCCACACAACTCATGTAACATTGTTATGAAATTGAATGCAAAAGAGTTTGCATGTAAAAGTAATTCTGCTGGTAATCACCCTGTTTTGATAATGTACCTGTAATCTGATTAAGATACCCTTATTAGTCCCACAATGGGGAAATTTCACCTCTGCATTTAACCCATCCATGAAATGAAACACCACATACACTCTACTGAGCACACACACACACACACTAGTGAGCACACTTGCCCAGAGCGGTGGGCAGCCCAGTCCGTAGCACCAAGGGAGCAGTTGGGGGTTAGGTGTCTTGCTCAAGAACACCTCAGTCATATGCTGTTGGCTCTGGGGATCGAACCGGCAACCTTCCGATCACAAGTCTGGTTCCCTAACCTCCAGCCCACAACTGCCCCATTACTGGCTTTTTTCTGCAACTGAAGCACATTACATTTACTTCTCGTATCCTGACTGAGTAACATTGTTACATATATTCTGTTACTACCCAACCCTGCTGGTGATGTGTCTATCATCTGTCCTTGTCCTTGTTTCTTTTTATTGTCTCTCTTCGGCACATAATGTTTGTATATTACAATTCTTATTAATTTATTCTTAAATTCTTTTCTCAGAATGTTCTGGCTGCAGTCTGCTTCTTCTGCCAATAAATGTTAAGTCAGTGGAATGTCAGTAATGCTGAAGTGTGCTTCAACAGAACTGCAGCAGCAACAGAAATGCAAGATAAAGACATCTAATCAATACACATTAAGAGCGAAAACAACGTATTTGCTTTGGAAGGTTTCTTTTTGGTAGCTGCCAAATAAATCCTAAGCATGAAAAATCTATCTGTTGAAATGTGAGTGTAAGAACTTGCAAAATATGCTAAACAAGACAATTTTATTCAAGGTTCAGTTCATTTTTTGTCACTTGTGGTTTCCTGAATTAGGGAGGCTGTGATTGCTTAAGCTGAAATTCAGCACCTTATTATGATCAGTATGATCTTCAGCTAATAAAACAAATATATAAGCAAATAGAAATGGCCTGATAAAAATCAAACCTGCTAATTCAACTATAAAGAAAGTGGAATAATAAAAAAAAGATCATGATCAGTGCATCCCAAATATTAATTGTTTCCTTTCAGTCAAAGTGGCAAAAAATACATCAATCTCTAGTTTCTTATGTACTGCTTGAATACATTTTCTCTGTGTATGCAACTGTAATAAGAGTTTGTTGTTTGTTCCCTTTTGTGGGTTTTCCAGTGTGCATGTGTGAGTAGGTGACTTCTGGCCCTAGCTTAAGCACAGTCAGTGTTATTCTACCAATTGAAAAAGAGCTGATTGCAATCAGGTACGGTAATGAGCTCTATGAAGGGCTAATTATTAAAATGACTGCATTCATGCAGAGAACCTGTCCAAATGCCCACCCAACAGCCTAGCCCGTCATCACAACGTCTGCCAATTTAATGTTTGGTTGGACCTTCCAACCAAATCGTTTTCACGGTTTCACACGTGGCTGTAAGAGCTCAGACTGTATGTTCAAGATGATGGCAGTTTGACTCTCTGGGATTGTGGTATTCAATCTGCTGACTGGATTAAGGGATAGATATGCAATCAAAATAAGAACAAGTAAACAGATTGGCTTCACCATAGAATTAGAGTCTGCTGTTATCAATGATGAATCATTAATCATTCTCAGTATTTTGTATGCTCAGCATATGCTTTGTATGTTGAGTCATACAAAGGCTGTTTGGACAGTTGAACACAGATATATTAATGTGTGCTTTGCAGAGGAGAGAGCTCAATAAACATCTTGGTACTGCAGACTATAATTTCTGTCCCTGTAAAAAGCACTAACCAAGAGTTTTTCACTTCCCTTAATTATACAAATACATTGGTCAGAGAATTGTTATTATCTGTTGGTTATTGAGCACAGAATCCATACAATATGAGTGTGTCACATTTAGATTTTCCTCACTAATAAGTATAGGAGTTTATTGTTTTTTTGTTTAAGATTTCTAGTTCTTTCTGTTCAGATGTTCTTAGCTTGCCTTCATTCTGAGCTGAGGTTGTGGGCCTGGTCCTTCGGTTGCCCTTATATTGGTTGTGTGCTGTGGATGAGAGCTGGTTTGGAGTTTGTGAGTCACTTCTATCTGATAGATGTTTAGACTTTGAGGTGTCCTGTACTGCTTCAAGTGTTGCACCTCCTTCTGCTACAGGAAAATCAGGTCACTAATTAGCAATTGGCTAAATTTGTTGTATGTGTCTGTTTTTGTCCCTCTTGATATCCCTGATTACCTACCACGACATGTTTTCTGGGGTCTTCGGGGACAGATGGAAAATCAGGAACTACCTTGTGCTGACAGGGCATGGCAGATAGGCTGTTTCAGATGTTAGACATACAACATATTTTAACAACAATATTAATATTTATTTAATCTCCCTGTTTGTACAAAACAAGAAGCACAACTTATGATGTGGCACAGACACTGGTGTTTCACTGATCTAGCCAAAATTACTGACCATTTTGGTACAGTTTGCTACTTGAAGGTTTAGTCTAAATATGCTGCAGAGCAAAATAACTTTCAAAAAGTGCGAGTTTATATATGTAAATCTTATAAATCATAAATTGGTTTAATATAACCTGATGTAAAACCCATGAAAAGTCCTTAATGAGAAATGTAATTGCACAGATATAAGGTTTTGACATAATACTACAATCAAGCTGATTACAAGCTGATTTTTTTTTAAAAATTTTTATCGACTGACATCTAGCATTATTTGTGCTAGTTTTGTAACGCTCTGTTTTAAGTTTAAAAAATAGTTTATATGTTAAACGCTGAATGAAAAAGAAAATCTAACAATAATAATATAAATAAGTACATATAAATAAATATATTTATTTTGAGGACACTTCAATTCAGTCAATAAACACAGTAACCATGGACAGCCAGTCATAAACACTGTGATCTAAGTCAGTGCATCACTGCTTGGGTTTAGTTTCAGTGCACAGTGTGGTATGATTTAGCAGAACTGTTGTTGCTGCTTGCTCGGTACTTGGGTGCATTTGTGTTGTTCTGAATGAAACAGCTTTGCTGATGATTTTCTGTAGAAGCTGGGTTTTATGTTACCTGTCAATTGGATTAAGCATTTTGGATGTCATTGGATTAAGCATATGGACTGTGCGACAAAGGCTGTTACTGATAGAGATGAGGAGCATGGGATCAAAACTATGAAATGTACATAACTAGAAATGCACTGTTCAGTGTTTTTGGAGGTGATTCGCTTATCAGCACGATTAGCTGACAGTCGCTACTGATCAAGGGTGGGGTTGGATGCCTCATTCAAAGGTACAGTTAGCAATTATGGAGAATGATGTCATTACAAATACTACTGATTTAGAAGTATAAACCTTAATATATTGTTTTAGAAGAGATTTTACTGATATTAAGGTTAGTAAGGTGCCTACTCTTGATTTCTGCAGTTTATACAGGCTCTTTGTGTAAATGTGCATGTGTGTTCTCAGTTCCTGAATAAATAAGACATGTGGTATGTAAAAATACATTTAAAAATAGTGAAAAGAGAATCTGTTTTTACAGCATGCGGTGACCATAGCTTTAAAATCTCCCTCCACCCATGTGGTGCTGAATGTGTAAGTCTGGGCCTGTGGTGGTTTGCTGGTGTGTGATGGGGAGTGATATTTTTAGCTGTTATTTTTCTACACCATTGAATGATACATGGGCACATTTCACTCTCTCTGTGAGACTGCAGCTCAATAGTTTTTGGCGAGGCAGTACGTCAAGAGGGCCTGATTGATTTTGCTCCTTTTAAAACCTGCTCCTTTAACATCCTTCTAGGAAGTCTGACTGTAGGCAAATGTAGCATTAAGCGCTAATCTTGGATCACTCTCTGTCTGATTTATTTTTGTCAACTTTTATAATGGAAAATGCATAGTCTGGTTGTAGATAAGGAAATGGTTTGAGTGGTGCCTAATGTGGGCATCCCTATTCTATCTAGACTATCACATGATCTTTCACCATAGGTAAGATTATACTTCAAATACATTTTCATGACACTGAAGCATACTCTCAAAGAAGATGACACAGAAAACCTGCATACACCTTAAAAATAGACAAAAAGGGCACATAAAAAACAAATGTAAATAGTAATAAAATTAATTTTTTTTAAAAATTCAGTTGTGAAATACCAGTAAAAAAAAGTCATTGTTTAATTCCTTTGCAAAATCAATCCTTAACTGAACAATAGGGATTAAAAATCAAGTTTGCAGCCATCACTCAGCTGATGTAAGAGAACTGGCAGTTGCCGCTTTCTTCAGAGGGCGTTTAGCTGTCCAGTGGCATTGTGTTAGTGGCAGTTCGAAAAGATGCAGTGGCTCACTTCAGCCACCTCGGAGGAAGCCTATGCTAGGTTTTGCCCTCTTAGTGCTAGTGCATGTGACTGGGGGAGTCCTAATTAGCAGGTAGAATTGGACACATATAAATTGAAGAGAAAATTGGGAAACAAAAATGTTACCAAAAAAAAACAGTTTTCTTACACAGAAGAGGGATTTGTCAAACATTTAATTTGGCACGCAACAAAGTTTATGCACTATGTGAATGTCCTCTAGCAAGTCTTCTTCCTCTTTGTTTTCTGCTACAAGAGCAGTTACAAGGTTTCACAAGTAAAACTATTTTTTTTTTTTGCATTTTTGTATCATGTTACAAATGGGCAACTCAAACTTTGTTTAGTCAAATTACTTGTATTAAATAATTTATTTGTTATTCTTTGTTCTGTTTGTTATTGTTTGTTTGTTGTGGTTCTTATTTGCGTTCGTGTGAAGTCTAGTGTCGTAACATAGTTTAATCACTGGTGTTCGCCTGTTCCTGTCTCATGTCCCTGGCCTTTTTTCTTCTCTCTCTCTCTCTCTCTCTCTCTCTCTCTCTCTCGCTCTCTCTGTCTCTCTCTCTCTCTCTCTCTCTCTCTCTCTCTCTGTTTGTTTCTTTCTTTCTTTCTCTCATTTTATCGTTAATTTTGTAAAGGTTAGTCCAGTGGGACCGGAGGATGAGAGCAAACTATCGGTAGGTCAAGTCTATGTCTATGTCTGCATGTTGAAGTGTTTGTTTGTAGATGTTTCTTTTATGTGTAAGGTAGGTGAAATTTCCATAGTTGAGACCATCTCATTTGGCCTGCTTGACCAAAAGATCCCATGATCTGATTCCAGTTTAAAGCTCTACCACACTTACCTTAACTATGCACAAGTCTATGTTGTAGAGGGGGGGGGAGCAGGACTGCTTTTGTGGCCAACAAGGCCTAATGGACTTAGGAATGCATTGTACAAAAAATTAAAGCTGAGGCTGAATCATTCAAAGCTACAGCTCTTCCCATAGACAACATCCTTTTTGTTTTCCTCATCAACTTAAAGATGGACAAATGGCAGTGGAGAGGGGTGAGTGGATTTGTAGTGTTGGTCAGCAACATTTCTGAGTTAAAACCTTTGTGTGATGCAGATTAAGTCAGTCTCAAACCTCAGTGAAACTATTTAACTAATCTTTATATTCATATAATATTTGTAGTTATTTATCTACAAAAAGGAAAACTTTGGAGAACTCATCAAAACCAGGGAGAGAAGTTTTTTGAAGGAGTTGGATCTGGGACTTTTTACACTCCAAGCACAATTGTTCATTGTCCTTTTTTGGGAGGGGGGTTGTGTATACATATTGAACATCACAAAAAACTCCCAAGATCACACTAGTATGCAAAAAAATAGTTTTGACCACATTGTGCCTCATTTATTTTCGTTGCATTCGCCTACCGTCATACCCCCAAAATGCCATTTGTTTGCCAAAGCCTCATAATGCTTTCATTTGAACTAGTCTAAACACACGAGTTATATACAAACATGATGGAAATGTTCTAAGACGTGCAGTCAGTGGCACATAAAGCCTACCCACAAACACACACCTGCATAAGCCTTTGCAGCTGACTCCTCCAGATTGTGCTGACGTGTTGCCATGGTGTCGAGTTGAAAGGTGCCCTTAACTCAGCCTGGAAGGCAGAGCTGTTTTGTACAGAGCAGCTGACCTCAAGCCCTGCCCCTAACCTCAACCCCCTAACCTCAAGCCCCTAACCTCTACTCCCTAATCTTAACAGGGTTCAGTTATTAGTATGGAATGTTCAGATGGTTCACAACTTTGTGATGGAGTTACAACACTATTGCTACACTGTTTGTTTTGTCACAGCATAGAGTGTTATGACTGACTCACGCCTTCTCTCATTATAGGCCAAGCCCCGGCTGCAGAGAGGGGGAAGTTCAGCCTCCCTGCACAACAGCCTGATGAGAAACAGCATCTTCCAGCTAATGATCCATACACTAGATCCGCTTAGCGAAGGTAATAAACACTCTCGCACACATACACACGAGCATGTGTACACCACTCAAACAAACACACATTTACTACCAAGATATTGGATGAGCACAGTATGATCAAACTGATCAAAATGATTTCACTTATTTGTGAACACACTACAAGCACCCCTCTGAGGTGCCGATTTTAATAAAAAAATGTAATTGAAAACCTTTCGAAATATTAACATCATAACAGAAAGGAGATGTAGCATGGGTGAGTTTATGTGCATTTACTGATGTTTTAATTTGCTTTGTGATGTCTCATTTTGATTATTTGTTTTAGTTTACATTTTGGGGTTTTTTTTGTTGTTTTTTTTTTAAAGAATTTTATGTACATATGTTTTAATATACCATGTGTACCATTCAGTGGGGGAAAATGTCAAGAGTCCTTGAGTCATTATAGAAATGTCAGATATGCATGTAAACATTTAGCATTTATGGATTTTGATTATTTTGTATGTAAATTATTTTTTATATGATACTGTGCATTCTGATGTAGTTCAGTTATGTAAGTGTTTTTTGCAGTACTTGGGGAGATTAGATATTGTACATACATAGTATTATTACTATGACTTCTGTGGTTTCTCGTTTATTGTTGTGGATTAAATAGTAGCTAAAAAGTAGGGGTTCTATTTTGTAATGCAATGCCAAAGAAAGTTACATTTTAATAGCAATACTTTAATTGAACTCACTAAAACGCATGTATTTGCAAACTGAAATGTGTGTCTAAGTAACATGCTTTTCATTTTCAGTGATTCTTGACAAAGTTTTTGTTTTATTTGTGCCAGGCAAATATACAGCCATAGGAAATGTTATGCATGTTCCTTTAAGAGTTGTAATCAAGCTGAATTAGTGTTTTCTCAAGGTACTGAGGCACCAGATTTTAATAGCATATGTTGATGAGGAAGCCAAGAAAATGACATAAAAATATACATATAAACACATTGGTTGTTCTACAAAACCTGTGCCATTTCCAGTTTGCAATATAAAAAAACATTTTTAGTCCACAACATGAAAGATATGTTAATTTTCCAAAACATATTTTACAACCTTGTCACAGACAATGTGTACACCATTTGAGTAGTAATAAATGAAATAAAATTTAAAAATGTAATGTTTTCCTACTAGTAAAATGTCCTTTTTTTTGGAAACCAAGTCATTGGAAAGTATCTTATTTTAATTTTTTGATTCTTAATCTGAAATATAAATTCAACAACTGTGGCCTCATTGTTTGTACAAAAAATACTAATTCACTTCAAAATTTCAAATAAAAGTTATGATCATTTGATTAGTCAACAGTATTCTGAGGGGCATTTCACTACCTTTTCATTATTTTTAAAGCTGCTGACCCTATGATGGGTTTGTATGGACAGTCCGTCTCTCTGTATGAACTGTTGGTTTTAGACTTAGATAGTGAGTGAGTGTAAGAGACGGTCAGTAACTGAAAGATATAGAGGGGGAAAAAGAATTCCCTGTCATTTTTGTGTGCCAGGGTGAGAGGGTTGTGTTTGGGGGATCTAACACAAAAAAGAAAATAAACAACGTAGAAGAATGTCAGAACCTACCTGCTTTTCATTCCTGGCTGCTCTTGAGACTTAAATGATGTCACTTCCGTTTTGTCAAGTCATTGAAAGCAACAGAACATTATTCATATGCAAAAAACAAAAAAGTTAGTGTGAAGGGGTGATGAGTCCAAGGAACACACACAAATCATACATTTTTTACACAAAATACTGCTTTTATTTTGAATAAATATACACTCACCAGCCACTTTATTAGGTACTTCTGTTTAATTGCTTGTTAACACAAATAGCTAATCAGCCAATCACATGGCCGCAACACAATGCATTTAGGCATTGAGCATCAGAATGGGGAAGAAAGGTGATTTAAGTGACTTTGAACGTGGCGTGGTTGCTAGTGCCAGACAGGCTGGTCTGAGTATTTCAGAAACTGCTGATATACTGGGATTTTCACATATAACCATCTCTAGGGTTTACAAAGAATGGTCAGAAAAAGCGAAAATATCCAGTCAGCGGCAGTTGTGTGGATGAAAATGCCGATGTGAGAGGTCAGAGGAGAATGGGCAGACTGGTTCAAGATGATAGAAAGGCAACAGGAACTCAAAAAAACAACCAAAATCTCTGAGGAACGTTTCCAACATCTTGTTGAAAATATGCCACAAAGAATTAAGACAGTTCTGAAGGCAAAAGGGGGTCCAACCTTTTACTAGCAAGGTTTACCTAATAAAGTGGCCAGTGAGTGTATACGCATGCATACATACGCTCCTGAAAATAATAAAGGTTTAGTAAAATTGTAACATTTATTTTATTGTGATATTTTAGATGCAAATCTAAATAAGAACGTGTAAAAATGGCCATGTAACTCTAAGAATAGAAGAACAAGAACAAAGTATTAGCTTTAAGCTTTGGAAACACACTTTGGCACATTTTTGTCCCTTTAGCATTTCATGAAATGTTTTGGATCCACATGACACTTGTTTTCGCAGAATAACTTATATATATATATATATATATATATATATATATATATATATATATATATATATATATATATATATATATACATACACACACACATACACATACAATTATGTCCCGGCTTGCTGACTACAACTTCGGCTTCTTAATAGTAGGAATTTTCTACTGATCTGAACGATCTGGAGCCTTTTCCAGACTTTCTAGTGTTTGTTGCCTATACATATCCTATTATGTGTTTTCTTGATCTCACTAAACATGCTGTCGCACTTCTGAGCTGGACCATATTCTGCCTGTTTTATATAGTATTTTTTCATCTCTTTCATCTTCTTTTCCTGTCTCTCTTTATCTTTCTTTCTGTCTGTCTACTATTTCCTCAGAATTTGCTGACTCTGGTGAGTGAGTTATTCTCTAAATCTTGTTATCATAGCTCTCCTCTCCCCTGTCCCAGTCCTGTTTGTCTGACTGCAGATCCAGTGAGGCTTGTACACCTGTTCGTCCTCACTAATAATTGTCAGTAGTCATTTTTGGTTCATTTCCACTTCAAGTTTTGTTTGTCTTATTTCTCCCTGAGTGTACCTTCTGATCTTTCTGAATGCCATCTGTCTATTTGGATTTGTTTTGTGTATGTGTATGATCTCCTTCACTGGCCCTTTCCTTCTCTCTGTGCTGGTTCCCCGTCCGTTTTACTAACCAGCACTAACCTGCTGGTCCAGTGCTTGGTTATCTGTTGCTGTAGTACTCGAAGATGGCTGTTAACTACAGCTGTTTTCTCTGACCTTACACTTCAGCTATTCAGTATGGCTCTTGGATTAGTTTAAATGAGATTGACTTCATAATTTATGAAATACACATAAGCTGCTCCGCAGGAGACAGTATTAAATCACTTACTCCGGCTGTGACGACAGAATGAGGACAACTCTTCAGTATAGCTATTCACACTGACTGTTTTCTTCATAGAGATTTGCTAAAGCTGTTTACTCTGATTATTCTTAGATATTACCTGACAGTTTATGTCCGAGTCTGTCCTCTAAACACACTCAAGTGCTGGACAATGCTGAATGGACAGCAGTTTGTTATATATAGCTGTGTTAGCCTTTTCCTTTAAGACTGACAATGCTTTCATCTGACAAGGCCTTTGACACTGGAGTTAGAAATACATTGGGAAGCAAACTAAGGACAAAAGGCCAAACAAATAAGAAATACTCATTGGAAACCTCATAGAATTATTTGTTTTCTGAGAACTCTTGTCAGATTTTTATTTCATGCTCGTGGAACACTATGTATTTTAAAAGTTTATTATAGATGATTTTGACGTGTTTCTTTATGCTAAAAGCTTGACAGTGCATGGCCGAGGAGGTTTAGAACAATTGGTTCAATCAATGTTAATTACTTGCTATTGTGTATACACCATGCAGAGTTGCCAACGTTTATCAAAAGACTGCAAGCAGATTGCAGCGGGGGATTTAGGGGGGTAGATGATGAATCATCACATGAAACAAACTATCATCTGTTTTCATGATGAGCCAAGAAGGCAGCAAACTAATAAGCACATAACAGACTAGCTAAGTATAATTTCCACAATTCCTTTAATTAACTTTTAGACCACCACCATTTCAGCTGTTCGCTTGAGTTCAGCACCATTATTTTGTAGTACATAAAGTGCATTATTTGCCATACCAGTTGTGTGCAACAGTTTTATGAGAGAAAGATATAATTATGGCAGGTCTTTCCTCCCACTTATAACTTTAGGTAAAGGTTTTGGTGCAGAAGCTGTTGCTCCTGCAATCCCAAACGTTTACAGTGAACTGTATTATGAATGATTTTGACAGTGGTTCTTCACAGCTCTTTTCATGTTTTTTGTGCTGTAGGACACACTGTAATATAGTCCTATCTATCTCTCTATCTTCAGTCATGTGAAATAATTAGGACACCCCATTAAATATTTAGTTCTTTATTAAGAAATATAGACGTATCAATATTTGATCTTCTTTCTAACAGTATCTATAAATCTTGGTAATGTTTTTGCATCATCTTTGCCAAAACAATGAAAATTACATTTAATAGATGATATTTTCTACTGAGAAAAAAAAATGACACCCCCTGTATTCCTGGTATTTTCCATTTGGATACAATATCCTCAAAAGGATGTTTTCTGTAACCATCTACCAGTTTCTGGCATCGACTCAGAGAATTCTTTCAGCTATTTGATGTCTGAGGGGTTTCATGCAATGCACAATCCATGTCAGATCACCCCACAGCATCTCAATAGGATTAAGATCCAGGCTTTGACATGGCCATTCCCTAACTTTCCGTTTCCTTCTTTTGAGCTCTTCCTTGATGGATCTGTTGGAATGTTTTGGGTCATTGTCATGTTGCACGTTCCACCTCCTCTTCAGCTTCAATTTTAGGACAGACGATCTCACATTTTCCTCAAAGATTTCATAGTGGATTCTATGATAGAGAGCACTGATTTAGTCTTGCCCTAACAGGAAGCATTTCCTTCTTGCGCATCCTGATTTTTGATGGTAAACTGCGGCAAGAGCTACCTATAGGTCCTGTGTTGACGATTTAGGAATTTTGGAAACTTCTTTATGCATCTTACGATCTGCTCTTGTGCTGTACTTACTAGGATGGCCTGACTGGGCCATGTTAAAAGTTGTTTTAAATGTTCTGCACTTGTAAATTATTTTCTGGACAGTGGAGTGGCTGATTTGTAATTGTTTTGAGATTTCTGTAAATCCCTTTCCAGACTCTCATGCATCTACAGTATTCTTTCTAAAGGCCTTAGAGAGATCTGTGGATCACACCATGGTGATTTTGTTGCAACTTTTTCCTCACAAGAAAATTGTATTTCACTTATATCACATTTTACAGATTATTTTTCAAAGATATTTCTTCAGTTTTATTTGTTTAATTATAATACTACAATCTCTTGATATTGTTAAAAATGAAGATCAAATGTCTATGTTGAAATATGTTGAATAAGACAAAGGATTTCATGGGTTGTCCTAATTTTTTTCACTTGAATTATATATGTGTCTGTCTGTCTACCTACCTGCTTACCTACCTATTTGTCTATCTACCTATATAGCTATCTATCTGTCTGTCTATGAATTCAGATCCTATCTGAAGTGCCTTAGCTTTGAGCAGTGGTGATGCAGGGTGTACTTATCAAATTTCTCTGAGTAAGCAATCTGTACTAGGGTCGGGTTTTGTCTTGTCTATATTACATGAAGAGATTTAATGTCTTTCTACATAGATCTGGGGTTCTCAGTTCTAGTCCTGTGCGTCACATGCACTGTAAATTTCTATACGTAATAGTAAAAGTGTAAGTGTGTGTTGGGTCCCAAATTTTAGATTAAGCCTTGAAATAGATGTTTCTCTGAGAAGTTTAGAAATAAGGGACAATATTGTGTGGTTTTGTTCATGTGGAGAGTCTCTGTGGTTGCCCAGGATTGATTAATTGTTGAAGCTCATTAATTAGTGTTGAGTCCCTTACGAGTAATGAGTACAGACTGTTCTTGATGCACAGACTGTCTCTCTCACTCACTCTCTCTCGCTCTCTCTCTCTCTCTCTCTCTTTACATACTCAGTGCTGAGTATAATGTTACAGAATAAATGATATAAGTACTTTCTCCAGAATACACACAATACAAAAACATACCAAACAAACACAACCTTGTACATGTGAGTGTGTGAGAGTGCGTGCATTGTCCCAGTGTCTGGCCCTCAGCTGCATAGTGTGTATTGATCTTTTTGCTTGACCCCTCAAACTGGCACTCCATTTGTTTATTTCGGAAGCAGGCGCACACACAAATACAGACACTCTCCAGCCTTCTACTCAATCGTCCTGCAGCTTTTACTGCCTTTTACACACACACAATCACCAGTAATCATCTGATAGTTTATCAGGTTGGGTCTTCTTTATGTAATGACTTCTACACACGGCCACATAAACGCACGCTCACACACCCATACATCCCCCTTCCTGGCTGAATCAATGTTAAAAGCTTTGTGCCTCGGGGGCAGACTGTGACAACAACTCTACAGGTCATTCTGCAAGGTCACCAACGTCACTGCTTAACAAGGACAGGAGACATGAGTGCACTCACAAACAAAATGCGAGGGAATGTATGGTATTTTTTCTGCTTTTTCATTTTGTAAAGCTTGAGCAAGATAATGTTGGATAGTGCAGAATGATATATAATTTGTCAAAAATGGAAAATTGTAATTATTATCAGTTTTTCTCTTGTGCATGGATTTACATATGAGCAGCCACTAGAGCTGGGCATTCTGTCCTTTTCAACTTATTTAGTGTGCAGTGAACAGCCCTGAAATGCCACAGTAAAAGTCCTTGAACAAGTCTAGTAAGGTTACATTCACCTTCAGATTTAAGTGAATTTGGTCATCTCCTGAATGCTGTAAAATATTTACATATAATAATGTAGCTGTTTCCAGTAATGCTCATGTACCACTGTAAAATGTCATGTCATGGCTATGCAAAATTATACATTTTATGTTGTATTGCTATAATTGGATTTACAGAAGTAATGTTGTCATGTGGGCGGCACGGTGGCATGGTGGGTAGCGCTGTCGCCTCACAGTAAGGAGGGCCTGGGTTCGATTCCCCGGCCGGGCGGTCCTCGCTGTGTGGAGTTTGCATGTACTCCCCGTGTCTGCGTGGGTTTTCTCCGGGTTCTCCGGTTTCCTCCCACAGTCCAAAGACATGCAGTCAGGCCAATTGGACATGCTAAATTACCCCTAGGTGTGAGTGTGGGAGTGACTGTCTGTGTCTGTCTGTCTGCCCTGCGATGGACTGGCGACCTGTCCAGGGTGTATCCTGCCTTCCGCCCGAAGACTGCTGGGATAGGCTCCAGCACCCCCCCGCGACCCTGACGGAGAAGCGGCTTAGATAATGGATGGATGGATGGATGTTGTCATGTAGTATCCAACGTTCTTTTGTATTAACCCAACAACATTATTTCAAACAGCCCACGTTCCACACACTTTCAAGACATCATTGCCATAAGGGACTTTTCCTAGTGGTTAGGAAGTATATAGTGTACACAACAGATATATTGTTGGTAAAATTTTTCATTAGTGATTAGTTATATTAGCTCTTAAATTCCATATAGGTATATCCCTGCTTCATATACAGGCCTAACAATTTTATGAGTGAAGTCTTTGAGGTGATGCAAAGTATAAAGTATGAGTGAAGTAATTTGTGTCCTTTGTAGGGTAACAATACATATGTAAGGAACGTTCTCAGACGTATTTTGGCTTTATCAAAAAAAAGTAGTGAATTGAGACACGGCTGTATTGTGTTGAATTGTATGAATTTTATGAAGCATTACTCAGTGATTCCTTTGATACAGATTTCGACTTGCCTTCTTCTGTGGTTGTCTGTGCTGATCACTATGGTCGTGTCTCCATTCTCTGTGTCCCCTGGAGAGCATTTACTCACTTTCATGTCTTGGAAAGGGTGGATCTACTTTGTGTTGGTTTTGACCCTGTCTTTTGCACTTATGTTGGTGAGATTGGTTTACAGGGAGAAATTCTCTGTAAACCATGTCACATGTGCTCTGTCATGCTCACCTCCACCTCTTTTCTGTGTGTTTTTGTCTTACACCTCCGGTGTGTGTGTGTGCATGTGTGAGTGGTCGTGTGAGTGGCTGTGTGTGCGCGTGTTGCCTTACACTTGTCTCTGTGTGTGTGATATTGTAGAGCTGGGGACTTATGGCAAGCTAAAATATTATCACTCAATGACCGAAGAAGGTAAGATACTATCTCCGTAGAATTCACATTTGTAATCATCTTCCTCATTCCTTCCCTCATTATGCTGTGAGTTTGTATGTGCGTGTGTGTGTGTGTGTGTGTGTGTGTGTGTGTGTGTGTGTGTGTGTGTGTGTGTGTGTGTGTGTGTGTGTGCATGTGCACATGCGAGTGAACGAGAATGCCTACTTCTTTTTGCTCTCTTGCTTTGACAGCCTCTCTTGGTGAGATTTCACTAACATAAGTGCAAATCGTGTCCACCATTCTCAATTTTTTCTTATGCTTTTTTTCTTCTTTCTTTTTTTTAAGTGTCCTTCACTTTTAATTTATTCTTGTTTGGATTCTTTTTCCCCTTTTTTGTGAGCAGTTTTCCTATTTTGGGTTATGATTTATTTCTTAAGTATAAGTGTTTCTGCAGGTCCAGATTCTATAGAATCTAAACAGAACAATTAAAGGGTCAATTCTGCATGAGAATCCCTTACTCGAATCATTTAAAAGCATGTATACATCTAAACATAATCTTTAATTAGTGACATCAGAGTGCAGTTAGTGAAAACATACAGAAATATATTAATGTTTAGAAGCTGTAGTTTTTTTCTCACATTGAGAGTGAGACTTGCACGTCACAGATGATGCGAGGAACAGTGAGTCACTCTGGGAGGAGTTATGCAATAGCAGCAACACAGAGCTAATGTAATAATGACTTCCCTCAACCTCCCTCTTTTTTCTCTCCCTCCCCTTTCTCTCTCTCTCTCTCTCTCTCTCTCTCTCGTTCTAATCCAATAATAACAGTTCTGAGACATCTGGTTATGGCGGAATTGCTTTAGTCTCTTTGAGGATGGGTTAGACTCACATCACAGCAAGCAGAATGACAAATCGGCTTGCTTGCTTCCTCTGATGTTGGAGAGAAAAGGCCGACACTAACTTCTAATTTTAGTTTCCCTCCTCATCACTACACACTCTTTGATGTAATAATAATGAGGTTACATTTTACTGCTACTTTGCATATATGGAAAAGTGCTTCACACTCTGTAAGTTCCAACCTTGCAACACCTGTCATGATGTTTGACTCACTACAATGATTGTTCCATATAAATTCCTGAACTCACCTACAAATAACCTTGAAGGCATCATCCGTAGCTTTCTAACCTTAGCCCTCTAACCCCCAAGAACCTCCCACAGCTCAAAGTGATTCTGTAGATGGTTAAGTGATAACCAATAAGTCATGAGATGTAAAGGTCATATCATGCAGATGTGCATGTTAGTGGAGGTTAGAGTGGCTGGCCAGGGTGGTTGCCGATAGCAACAGACAGCAGGGTGGGCAGAGAGCCAATCACAATTAATGATTTTGTTAGGAAGGTCAAACAATGATGGGTCAGCACATTCACTACTGGGGAAAAAAAACTCAGACTTTACACGAAGGGAAAGCTGATCACTTCAATCAATCCCAGTGTGTTAATGCACTCACTTCCTCACTCACGCAGCAGCACACATGTTTCTCAAACCTTAAAACATTGCTAGCCATTAAGTTGGTATGCTGTTATGAGGATATTGGTCAAGTGTGTCAGTCGCGTATAGAGGATATCTGAAAAGGTTGTGCACCTACATCAGTGGGCCCATCTGTGGAGCAATAGTATTTCCTGCAGTGATATGAGGCTACGTTCACATTACTTCCCTAAAGTGGCTCAAATCCAGAGCTGTATGGACAAATTGAATCTTTCCAAATGAGATCTCGGTTTCATATTTGGTCCTATGTTAAATACGTATCTGACTCAAAGGGATGTGCTGAAATTTGGGCCACCAAAACATTTCAGCCAAAAATGATAGTGGTTTCGGTTGGAAGAGAAAAGGCCACAGATTTTGGCAGGAAAAAAAAAAGTTTAAGTAGGTCCACAGTGTTCAGTGCGGATGTGTTGAAACAGTTAAAAAGGGGCAGTAGACAGTGGGGGAAAAATGTTGATCACATGGAACTATTTTACTGTTTCTATGAGGGATATTGGACAACAGCTTTGTAAACACTGTTCATGCTGAGTATCAAGAGGGTACAACACTCAAGAACTTGTCTGCATCAGCTTTGATGCATTTGCAAACACAACATCCTGCTCCAATATAATATCACACAACTAAATAAAGGAAGCAAAAAGGAAAGTCCCTGCGAGCACGCCAACGCCATCTGCAGACACAGTTTTAGAAGACGCTGTGAGATTGCAAAGAATACAACTAAGAGTTGATGGAATTCAGTGCCTCGAATGACCGACTGTTCTTTGTTGTTGAAGATGTTGGATGTTGTGGCACATTGAGTCTATTCAGTTTCAGTTCAACAAACTGTGTTGTCCTGTTGAAGGCAGATTTTATCAATAATAAAAGTGTATTTTCTTTATTACCTTGCAGTTTTTGTGTTTGCTCTATTTATTTTGGTTTTCAGCCCATTGTGTGTTCAAATTTTAGTTTCAGACAGGAATTTTCATTTCACTATTGATTTGTGGTCATGTAAACTGAATGAGAACAGTCAAATGAGAATTCATGTGCTCAGTGTTAACGTGGCAGTAGTGCTGACTTGAAGCTAGTGCCAGTAAAATGCAGCAAAAGCAAAGCATCTGACCTTTTTTCGCTTTCATCATGCTCTGATAATGAACAGCTGAGAGCTGTTTAGAGCGTATTATATTAGCAATAAATTCTTGCTCTGCTAAAATTTGTTAAAAAGTTAGATATGCACGTACAGGTCATTTCATGGCACAAATTCATTCATGTTAATGGTAGATTTAAGTCATTTACCAGCGCAAATGTGAAACGCTAAAGCATTTGAGCAAAAATTGGAAGTGAACAGTGAAGCTTGTAATGTGAACGTAGCCCACAAAACCTACACAGGTTATCTCAAATATATTTCACTTCTGTATCAGTAGCATGAATTAAGGAAATAATGTGTCATATTATGCATTGTACTTGGTAATTAACTGTAACCTTAACCTTTTGAGGAAACTCTCACTCTTTCACTGTGTCTTTTAGGAAAGTTTCGTGAAAAAGCGTCAATCCTTCACAAAATTGCCAAAAAGAAATGCCAAGTAGAAGATGCCAACGGAGTGGCTGGTGAGTTTTTAAAGCTAGGTTTTGCAGGTGAGGTTGTAACATCCACACTGTTTTTCATTATAGCTGTGTTGTGTTTCAGTATTCAGAATCTTTTTCTTTTTTCCTCCTGATTCTCACTCATACAGATCAAAGACGGACACATTTCTGTTTTAACAGGACAATTATGCAAACAGATCCACATTACCATATTAGCATCTTAACACAACTCAAATGGCACGGCACCTTTGACGGCATCTTTCTTTGATGTCCTGTCTGCTCAATATTATTGTTTTCAGACTTACAATCTCACACACACACACACACACACTTTCCTGCTGACATATAGGTGTGTTTTTTACTGTATGTTGTGTTTACGCTAGATAAGAATCTTCCAAACAGCTCCAGTGTGGAGGTGGAAGTGTCTCCTCCTCTAAACGGCACTGCGGGGCAAGAGGGCGACACGGTAAGTGATTAAAATTACAATACACACAAACGCTGACTTCTTTATGAGCGAAAGAGTGCATGTACATGTGAGAGAGAGCAAGCCTGTGGAGTTGGTGGAGTTTGTGTGCTGTATCAACTTTATGATATTGTGGTAAATGGTAACTAAAACAGGACCGAGTGAATTGTGCATTCAAGGGTCCCAGAGATCCACATATTACTTTGCATGTGGTAAGCTGTTTTTACAGTAGTTTCCATATGTAGACTGTGTAAACATGGGGAGGTGAACATGACTTTTTGAAACTTTAAAATGTACATACTGCTCCTTAACTCTTGAATTTTAAAAATGTGAGAAATTTGGTTT
The DNA here is from genome assembly GCF_015220715.1 of Pygocentrus nattereri. NCBI lineage: Eukaryota > Metazoa > Chordata > Actinopteri > Characiformes > Serrasalmidae > Pygocentrus > Pygocentrus nattereri. The sequence continues at coordinate 25,428,705 of NC_051232.1, forward strand.
TCCATGATATGGGCCCTTTAAGTTTACACTGTACTCAATGGAAAGCTCTCCACCTACCTCTTTAAGCCACACACACACAAACACACACTCCCTGGCTTTCCTCTCGTTTGGATGATGAAGAGCCCTCACCCTCTGCCCCCTGTTGGCACAGCACGATGCCAGTTGAACAGATGGTACAGCTTGCGTGCAGGCAGGGAGAGTGCCCTCTCAATGTCACCAAGACAACCAGGTCACAAAGGGCCACAACCATGCTCAGTTCCAGCTTACTCAAACACGGCATCAGTTTATGTGCCCTGCCACTGATATACAACATATGCCTAATCGTTCATTTACTCACATGTATGCACACACATTAAAGATAACAGTTCAGAGGGGCCTTCTGGCTCTGTAGATGAAGTTTGAGTGAGGCTGAGTGCAAGTGCTGAATCTGTGTAGAGACATGAGAGATGAGATTTATTCCAGTCCAGACAAATTAAGCTCTCATTTATTTCCCATAGCCACTTCCTAGTGGTGGAGAGTGCACAGAAAGTATATTGCTTGGTAGAGGATGTACCTAGGGAAGGGAAGGGATGCATTCTGTTTTTATTCTAGATCATTCCAAACAGTTTTTAACCATTTTGACCACAGTTCTTTTTTGCTGGTTCAGTTTTATTGGTTTCCAGATCAAGAAATGAAAAAAATGAAATAGAACAGAGAATAATATAACAGTGCACTTCAGTCCATCACTGCATACATATGCAATCACACGCACATACTCCACCTGCATATCTTCAAATACAAGAAGCACTTAAATATTCAGGTGCATACCCATATACATGCTTATCTTCACCTAATCAAATGTCAAGGTATTGTTCCAGTGTAGTAGAGTCACAAAGAGTATATACATTAGAGCATTAGAGTCAAAACCTGAACTATTGTTTGTCCCAGAGACTTCATTTTGTCTAAATTAAGATCAGGCCTTGGGTTGACTAGGAGAATGCGAAGCACAGCTGGAGAGTGATGAGTGTCTTCACTGGATTCAATATCCTGTATTGCACTACAGTCATTTCTCTCATACTGCTTTGTCTCACACTTGTTAGCCACAGTAATGGAGCTCCTTATTCTGCTTCTCATAGATCACTGGTAGTGTTGAACTTCTTAGGCTTAATTCTTTGCACTCCTGGTTTACGCCATAGGAGCAAGAATTATTTTGTGCTTTGCATCTGAACAGAAAATAAACTCCATTTTGAGTCATGGTCAATCATTTAAACTAGGATTACAAATCAACATTTTGACTAAAAGACTGATACCACAATGCTTGATAGCAATATTGATATGGCAACAAACTAAAAACAACAAACTAAAGAAGAAAATAAAATAAAATTGTTACAGCTTGATTAACATCTGTGATTTTCAAATTCAGTGTCTTTTTAATACAAAACTCACCAAGCATTATATACACAAGTAGCTAAAGATGGTCTTGTACGGCATGTTCTGAAAAGTGACATGAAGCAGTACAGTGTAGCCCAGGGATTCGGCAACTAAATGTTAGCAAGAGACATTTTTTACTTTATAAATCTAACCGCCTTGGGAGCCACAATATTTTGTGTCCATTTTATCATTTTTGTTGTAAATATTTCTTAGTGTGTGATAACGTACTAATAAAGGCAAAAAGTAAAATATGAATGAAAATGCATACTTATTTTTCTTTGCTTTAAGCTTTAGCTCAGCTGTAGCCAGTTTTCTCACAGGAAACCTTTACACAAAATGCAATAGTTTCTTGCAAAATGTCTCTTAACATTCGATTTTTGATCACACCGAATTCAGCTTCTCACTTGCCAACTTCTTGTTTGAATTTGTCAGTTCCACCTTAAATGGTGCCTGATGCGACATAATGTAAGTGCTGCGCCATTTAACATGGAACAGGAAAATGCATATTAAACATATCAGGAAATGAGCTGGAGTGCTCAGAAATGCATTCATCTCCAGATTATCCATGCTCATCTTTCTTTTAGCCTTTTTGTTACCTACTAGCTGGGCATGATTATTGTCTACGTTGCTATCTGGCCAACAAAATGAAATAAATGTTAATAATCACATAGTAGTGAATATAAACAAAGTAGTTTTTAATGCATAATAGTTCAGATGCTTACTGTAATATTTTTATTTTAATACATTTACAGTTCAATGTATTTAGTCAGTGTAGGCTAGTCTGTATGTGGGTTTTTTTGCTTGCATTCATATACTGAAAAGGCAAGCGCTGGTCCTGATGTGTGCCCTTTCAACACCATCAGTGACTTACACTACATATCTGTTTATGTAAAAAATGTGTAAATATCTTTGTATACATTTTTTAATTTAAAGTTTTTGAATCCCTTTTTTCACAAACATCACTGAGAGCTACTTATTCAATCTGTTTGTTATCTTAAAGATATCTTGTCTAAAGCTCAAAGCACTTTATAAATATAGGTGCCAAAGCAGTAAGAAACATTTTAATTTTCTAATATTCATTTAATATAGGTTGTGAGGAAGAGTTGCAGTCTTTTAAATTGTCATACACAAACATCAAATTTATGGTAAATTAATATTGGCTCCAAATATTGGTCATTGGTTACTAATGATCAGTATCTTTATCAGCCCTGAAAAAAACATCGGTCCACTCCTAACAATACAGTAACACTGTATTTAGGGGTTGACCAATGTTTTTCATACATTGTACAATTTTAATTTCTGCACTTTCCCTCTTTGAATGGATTCCTCCCTTTTGTCATCCCAGAGGCTCTTCCCTGCATTTGTGTGTGTGTGTGTTTGAGGTTTTGCTGACACCTCGCTCTCCTCTCTGCCACACTCCTGCTGTATCTATTTTCAGCAGCCCACACCCCGCCATCCCACAGTGCACCTGCGTGCATCTGGCAGGAAGCAGCAACACTGTGTTCGCACCTGCGGGTGTGTCCAAGAGTGCACCCGCTCGATAATTACTCTGCTCCTCCCGGTGGCTGTCCTGATCACTCGTGCAAACACGCGCCCTGCAAAGCAGCTTGAAGGTCACTTTTAAAATCAGCAGGACATTCTTAGCTCAAATTGGAGCTATTTTTACTTGAGGAAAAATGAGCCTGCAAGTCAGTCAATCAGGAGCGGAACAAAAACACAAGTAAAGCACTGCAGAAGTAATCTACTTCAATGAATGTTAGTCAGTCTTTTTTAGCCTTACAGTTTTTTTCAGTCTCTGCCCAAGAGAGATTACATTCACTGTATTCTCCTACCAGTGATAGCATTCCCACATGTAGCTGAATAACTACAAGTGCACCTTTATTTAGACACTCTTTGATTTCATAAACACATTTAAATTCATTTAATTTGAGAAATTACTTGAGGCTTATGTTTTTAAAAGAGATGGCTGAAAACATGATAATAGGACCATTAAAAAAACTCTTGGGCCATATGTGAAAATTTGCTTAAAATTAACAAGCCTCCTTTTTGTGATTTCAAAATTTCTGGTTTTATTTAATTTTTCCCCCAAAGTGCACTGCAGTTAATGGAAACGTGATCTCATGCTAAACAGAAGGCACAAATCATTCTGCAGTATGCTTAGTGTTGAGTAGATAGTGTTAGTAATCAGTAGGCAGGACATGCTCTGGCACACACAGACTGTGTTACAGCTAGCTGACTGTTCTGATTCAGCAGTTCCTTTAATGAGCTGCTAGGAGCTGCACACCTGCCCTACAGGAAAACAACAGCAACGCTCAACAGATTGGCACAACATTCACCTCCTGCCAAAACAACATCCATACAGCTTTCAGACAACAAAGATAGAGCACCCATACAACCCACACGCAGAATGGGATGTTCATACAACACAGACACACAGTGTGTAAAACATGAAAACAATATACATCATCTAGAGTGCATTCTCTTGAAGCTGACACATCTTTTCATTTAAATGGAAATTTTAGTTTGAAAATGGCCATGTACTAGAAATGTACCATGTACCAGTGCAAAAGAGAAAGAGAACTCTTGGGAACGTGCACAGACAGGCTGTCGATGCTGCCCTTGTAGTTCCAGCCACTTGACCCATTTTTGGCAATGCTCAGCTTTTTGTGGGAGACAGTAAAAAAGAGACGTGTGTGTCTGTGTGAAAAACAGCGTGGGTGTTGGTGTGTGATTGAGAGAGAGAGAGAGAGAGAGAAGCAGTTTGTATATTTTGTCTAAGAAAGTACATAGTGTGAGCGAGGGCTTCATTAAGCTTTTGCTTTTGCTTTTGCTCTGTCTCAATGTCTCTCATTACCAAGGTTACAACGAGGCAGGTGACAGATCATCTCAGTGGAACCCCTATATTTTTACAGTAGTATATGCTCTACCAGACACACACACGCCACCCAGACACAACTGCACATATAAAGTGTGTCATGAACAAACACTTAAATGGCATGTTTAGACAAGTGGCCATTGTTCTCTAAGGAATTTATGCTGCTCTAATTGGCCAGGCTATGTGTGTCTTTGTGTGTGAATGTGTACGTGTGTGCATGCACATGACAGCACCTCTGGTTTAGAACATTAAATCTAATTTCTGTTTCTGCCATGTCACTATTAGTCTTCACACTGACTGGCTCTTTTCTTTGAGCAGGGTGAAGAAGATGATGAGGAAGATCAGCCTCTCAGTCTGTCCTGGCCAGAGACCTGTCGCAAGCGCTTTACGTACCTCTTCATCCTGCCTATCGTTTTCCCCCTGTGGATCACACTCCCTGACGTCAGGAAGCCCGTGAGTTGTGTTCAGACTGAGAGGGTCTCATCTGTGATGCAAGTGTGTGTAATTAGTCTACCTGTCTCCTTGTCTTTTAGACATCCAAGAGGTTTTTCCCTGTCACATTTGTGGGAGCAATCTGCTGGATTGCTGGTTTTTCCTACCTGATGGTGTGGTGGGCTCACCAGGTGCGTCTGATACTCCAAGGACACTGCAGGGAGCCAGGAAAAACACAAAGCATGTGATGATTTAGGCAGGCACAGTACTTATTGGTGACGAGTGTGCTTCCATTGAACTTGTGGGCTACATTACCGTCATAGTTTCAGTGTAGAACTAAACTATCAGGAAAACTTGAGACCCCAAACATGTCTCAGCTGATCTACTACATTTGAGATAAATATATATATATATATATATTCTTTAAAGAATTGAAGAAATTTATATTGTAAATTTTATTTATGTTTCATTGAATTAAGTCCAAAGTGAATATTCTCCTGTAGGAATGTCCCATACTTCTGAGTTATCTGGGTGTGTTGGAAATCTTCCTTTGTGAAATGCTCGGTGAAAATCACACCAAACATTCAACATGGTGAATCAAGGAACTTGTACAGCACACAGATACAGCACTGTTACAACTGTCAAAACTGCCAAAGCACACACAGCAGATGCACATCACAGTGAACCAGGCAGATGTAGCAAACTCTGGCACAAAGGAGCCAGGAAAGGGTCAGCAGTAACCTGTAGTTATGAGACATGATGCAGATGGATTAGGAAGTCAGCAATTGCTTGCAGAGATCGTGTTTGCAATGTTTGTGAGCGGATGATCTAGTCTAATTCTAGACAGTGGCGTCAGCTGGCTTAGTGACACCCAGTGCTGTATCTGCGAAGTCTTGGCAAGGCTTTGTGACTCACTGGTGTGATGAGGGATGAGCGTTTAAATCAAAGATTCAAATGGGGTAATGAACAACTTGTCTCATTCTTCAACAGTTTTTTCTTTCTGTTCCGTCAGTAATGTGCCTGCCTATTACTGAGCATGAGCAAAGCTTTGTGCGGGTATAGGAAGCCACACAGCATCTCTGATTCGTAGCACTAAAACACATTTGCTGATTTTGCGTCACATTCTGTACGTATAATTCACTAAAACAGTAACGTAAGGCTACAAACCTAGACAATCTGCTAAGAACTACGAACTCAGGAGGAGGGGGCCTCTGCCTCTGACACCCCCACTGCTATTTTCTCTTCTGATGAAATGATGAGGACTAATCTAATCTTAACTCATTTACTGAATGGCCATAGTCTAATGAATTGTGAAATTTATGTGGACGAGTTGCATTCTTGGGAGTTACAGAGTCACATAATGATGGCTTATGCATTTAGATAAGGTTGTACAAGAAAAGCTATTCAAAATATTTAAAACATGGGAAAATAGGGGAAAAGGTTATGTACTATGAGGCAGTATATTTGGTAGCGAGAGATTGACACGGTGATTTACTGGCTATCTAGTAATAGCATTACATGTAAATCCCTGAAAGGTTACACTGATCAGTGAAAAGTTGGCTGCTATTATTTGGTCTAATTTGTTACTGTTGTTGTGGTAGTAATAGTAAGAAGAAGACAATTAAGAATATTAAATTACCATCAAGATACAGGATAATTATACCATGTATTATGATATACATTATATTAGTTATCATATATAACATAACCATTAAGGTATAAACTTTGTGGTGCTCTGAATAATAACACTACAACTCTGTGCGCGCCATCATACTAAGTAAACAAAACAAAGCAGTATGAAGAGCAGAGCAGCAGAATTTTTGAGCACTAGAAAAAATTTATCATAGCCTCATGGACCTATTTTAGTTTAAAGAATCATTACTGTGGTTAGCTGAGATTTATTCTGTGGCATGAGGGCTGCATGAATAGCAAGGCATCCTGTAAGAAGCACCCTCATTTAAATAGTTCAGTAGTCCAAGGACTCATGAGAAAAGGGCATGGGATCTACCATTAGAGTAAAAGTTCTACCAAAGGGTTAAAGCAGTAAACAAAAAATGTCTGGCTGGTGTGATACTGCTGGTGAGAGGTTGTTTGTATACTCTAGAACGTTCTCCTCGTTGACTGCTGTTTTTTTGCTCATCAGTTCTTTGGACTTTCTAAAGATAACTATAAACAGTGGAACATTGCTTGTTACAGAGCATTTGATTGCATGCTCTGATACGCACAGATTTTTATGTGTCTGTACACAGCGCCTAAACAAGCAGCATTGTTAGCACGCATGTCTGCATAACCATTTATCTGTCTGGAGGATTCAAAGCATTTTCCACTAGTGGTCAGGTCAGGGCCAGAACATTCTGTAGGCGCAGAGATACCTTTCTTGAGTACTTTTTATTTAGCACAACAAGGTCAACAGAGAGCATGAAAACACCTAAAGACATTTATTTTTATCTTTAGAAAATGGTAGAACCACAGACGAGACTGTCATTAAAGCTGCTAATTTTGGGATTTGGTCAGTTTCAGACATCATTTCTTGTTTGAATTCTCACATATGTAACGGATATTATTCTGCATTCTGCTTTATTTTCTCACTTTAAATAAATATCCTTTTCATCTTCCTCCCTATTTTTATTACCTTAATAGAGTTTTTAATCTGATGTGCTGAAATTACCCACTTGTGTTGTCAACAGAATTTAGCACCAAGATCCACAAGATCCACAAACTTGGTGATACAATATGCCATGATTTAGGGTTTAGGATTCAATATATTGTGATACTGTAAGCAAGGTAATATAATGTGATTTTTTATTATTTTTTTATATAATTTTAGGAAAACTGTCATGATATAAAACACAACACCAAATGCAAAAAATCTGAGTAAAATCAAAAGGTAACTCGCTACATTACATTTACATTTATCATAGTCCCTGTAACAACAAACATAGCACAAATTATGCCCTCTGAACAAAGGATTTAGCATTAACCTATATCAATAAAAAAAAAAGTTTTTATCTCCTTTACATATTACAGTTTGCATTACATGAGTTGCATCACATGTTTTTAATAAGGGAAAGCCCAAAACTGCTGTGCTCTGGGCCTGTATAAGAACAAACGAGTCACTGACATGTGTAACATTCTCTCAGTTTTGCGGGAGTAGAGACGATGCAGGCAAGGTGAATGAGATGGATGAATGAGTTAAAATCAGGCTGGGCTTTTCTTCAGAGAACATGCCTGAATAAGCGGAACACCTGGGTCTCACACCTACTGTTTGTCTATCTCTCCTTCAGGTTGGCGAGACAATTGGCATCACAGAGGAGATTATGGGTCTGACTATCCTGGCAGCTGGAACCTCCATTCCTGATCTCATTACCAGTGTCATTGTGGCCCGAAAAGGTCTCGGTGACATGGCTGTGTCCAGTTCTGTCGGTTCCAACATTTTTGACATCACCGTGGGGTAAGAAAGACTCACTATGATGAAATTATTAATATTACTCCATTTTATTCTTGTTTTTTGTATAAGCTTGATTTGTTACTGTTTCTTTGTATCAGACTTGACATATATTTTATTTTGATAAACAGTTTTTACTGAGCCCTGGAAGAGAACACTTCTTAATTTAACACAGCCTTAAAATTATGTAAGGAGGAAGACAGTTCACAAAAAGAAAAGAGGACACCGGTAAACATTATGACTATTAGTTGTTTGCTGTTTTGGGTAGTAGGAAACTGCAGTGCTGTTTCGTTCCAACGCTGTGAGATACTTCATGGGGATCTGCTTCCTGTGTTTCCCAGGTTACCGTTCCCATGGCTCTTGTACTCTCTCATAAACGGCTTGAAGCCCATAAGGGTGAGCAGTAATGGACTGTTCTGTGCCATTGTGCTGCTCTTCCTCATGCTTCTTTTTGTCATCATCTCCATCGCCGCCTGCAAGTGGAAAATGAGCAAGCTGCTGGGTTTCATCATGTTCCTCCTCTACATCGTCTTCCTGGTGGTCAGCGTTATGCTGGAGGACAAAATCATCACCTGCCCCGTTTCAATCTGACCTACACGCACAGATACTCGATCTGTGAACCACCTCTCCAGAAGCCTCATCCACGTCTATTTAAACCTTACCTGAAAACCCACCGATGTTTGATATTTAATTCGGGAAGCGTGAATGTACTGAAAGATTTTTTGCCATCAACTTTCTGGGTGCTGGCTTTGCTGCATTAGAGCTTGTTTAGGGTTTAGAAATGCGTGAGTAAAACGTTTGTTGGCCCCTAGTGTTGAACGATGTATCAGAATTTTACGTTCTTGCTTCTGTAAATAAAGCATGTTACAAAACCTCTTCAGTAATTAGAATATCCTTTAACTTCTCAAGTACAGTATCAAATTGTAAGATAGTATTTTTGTTTTGTTTTTTTCATTTACTTTTACTTAAAAATTGGTTACTGTAGTAAAGTAAGATAATTAAATTAATTGAATAGCTGACCACAACTAATAAAGTGATGCAATCTTGATGTGACACATATTTCAACCTAGCATCATGATGGCCCATTTTAAAGAAAGCAAATACTATTAATGTAAATTAAATATTTTCAAAGTAACCAGTTAATGTTTGTGTACAAATGAATCAAATTATTAATAATATAACCATGACTAGATCATGATATATTTATATATTTAATATACACCATGTATATTATTTTTTAGTTATTCTATCAAGATCAATGGTTAAGCAATATTGCTCAGTACTAGGGGCTTAATTATAAAGCAGGGAGAGAAGAGGGAAGTGGATATGATATCTGCTATGCATGGCATTAAGTTCACTGAATCTGATGCCTCTGGAAAACAGATTTTTCTTCACACCTGTATCAAAGTGGTCCCACGGGCAACCTTACACTGGTTGAAACAGCAGCTAAATGTGTGGGTGCTAACTCACTCATTGTCACATCTGCTGGAGACTTTCTCAAATGGGAAGAGACTCACAGGGCACTTGTACAGTGGCCAACGTTTTGTCTTTCATGAAAACTTGATGTCTGGACAGCAAAGTTCTATTAGGCAGTGGGGAACTTGGATACAACAGAGAATATGAAGGCCTCACACGGATTCAGGATGTCATTTTACATCTAATAACAGGATGTCATTTTGCACTCTAAGTCGTTTATTTATTTGTTTATTTATTTCAAAATTTTTATTTATTTTTGCTTGTGTGTCAAGTGGCCAAGTGACATGGCTGTTGCTCCAATAATGGATAGTAAGTAGAGCTAGTTGAACCACAGTATTGACAACAGCAAAAAAAAAAAAACAATGTACAATCACTAACTGACTGACAACTCCCATCATTTAAATCATTCACACACCTGTATGTAATGGTATAGACTGTAAGTCAACTTAGATTAGACTTAAAGTACTAACATACTAAGTAAGAATAAAAAAACCTTATCATTCTCTTAGAGAAAAAACAGAAGGGACTTGTGTATATGCTTATAGACATAGCTGAGTGTCCAAATAGCCTGTAGATATGTAATCTCTTGCATTCCTCAGCAGAAGAGGCTATGTGCAATAATCTCCTTAAATACGTAATGCTTAGAGCGCTCAGTGTATTCTGAATGAGTTTGGGTGACACTGGAGTTTTTTGTTTTTAAAAAAAAAGACGATCATTAAAATTACATGCGTGAACATTCATGTAGCTTAATTAAAGCATAATGCTCTAATCTCATGACACTCCAGATAAACTTTTTCATTATTTTGATTTTCAGAATGATTATTCTTTTGAGTTTAAAAGGGTATTCATTTACTCTATATGATAGAATTGTCTGCAGGTAGTCTTAATCAATTACTATTCCTGTGCAATCTGTTTTTAAGGATATTGGAAAGGTATGTGTAAATACGTAAAAAGTTCCACATAGCTATTTATTTATTTATTTATTTATTTATTTATTAAATAGTTTCCCCATTTTTTCTCAGCAGATCTGGACCTAGTTGTTGTATTTTAACCTACAGCTACATTCACCCTGTAATAGTACTCATTAATATAGACATAGAAAGCATTGTTATTGACTCAGTGCTCAGTGATACAGACTCAGCTGTCATTTACTATGTTTACATGCTCAGCAGTGATTCGATATCAGGTGCACACCTGCTAATCTAACAAAGACATGATCACATAAACTGTTTGGTGTCATTGACTTAGTCTAAGTGTGATTAAAATGTGAGATTCACGCTGATGTTGACCAGTCTGTCGAGATTTGGTCGTAAGCGCTTAGAGAGCTCCACTGACTCGCCTGGAGTTTCTGTAGAATTAACTGATGATTAGTTTTATGACCGTTTCATGAATAGGCCTGTAAGAAATAGCTTAGCACATACTGCTTTTGTATTAGAGATTTTCATGTGATTTATTTAGGTACTACTTACTTAGCACAATCATTACACATAATATAGTAGGTTATTTCAGACAGGTCTGGTGTCATAAGGTGCCTTATGGTATATAGGTCACTAACAATTTTCACTTACTGAAAACTGTACTGTGTACAGTTCTAAGGAGTAGAATGCTGTAGACAGTACTGATACAGTATAAAGCATAATATTTCAAATCATTAGTGGGAAAGAAATTAGGCATAAATTGGCTCAAACCTTTTAAGGAGAGAGAGACTTCCTACGTTCGCCATGAACAGTGTAGAAATATACATCATGAAATGGATTAGATGCAAGGGAGAAAGGAAGAGTGAGATTTTCAAATGGCAGGAGACCCATAAGAATATATACTCATCCTTCTGTGTTCTGTAAACAGGGGGTATGCTGCTGTGCATGTAAACAAGACAAGTCTTTTAAACAGCTCATATAAATGCTTTGGTTTGGTCCAGTTTGTTGTGCACATGTAAACTTAGTAACTACTACAGACTCCAGTGGAACTAATTGCCTTTAACACTGCTACAGACTTTGAATTCAGTGGTGTGGATTCACTAATCAATGATACAAACTTAGCTGTACTGACTCAGAACACTTTAATGTAGACTCACATTGCAGTATAGATTAGCATAGACTCCTCACTGTTATACACTAACTGTTCTAATTCCCTCAGCTACGTTGATGGGGGGGCAGATAGAGTTCCACATCACGGCTGGACGTTATAAATCGTGAACTGCACTGAACTGCAAAGATGAGAGGATACTGCTTTTATTCACTATATGCATTATTAATTGAAGGCTGAAACTTTGTAAATACAGTAGATATACATAGTATAGATATATTACAGATAGAAGCAGGCAGGTGGTCTTACAATTCCTGAGATGTACTGTACGTGTCTATTTATGTACATAGACAATTTCGTTGCTATTTTTTCAACTGGAAGCTATATCGAAGACTTCATACTATGTGACGCTTATGGATTTTCTGAACATCTTCGAGTGCGTTTGGTCATTTTGGCAGACACCGCTGCGGTCTGCAGCATACTTTTATTTTCTGACAAATATTTTTTATTTTTTTTTACTGGAATGTGTAATTAGGGTATTAAAGGAGGGCTTTAAAAAACCACATTGCCTCTGAAGTGTACAAAGATGGATAAGTTTTATATTACATGATTTCCGCCATGTGTTTACTGTAAACTTTCCTTTCTTTCTCCTGCACCTGTAACCACGATATTCAAGTGCTCTATCTTTTCCTTCTAGTTTCTTCAGTGCATTTTGTATGATTGGGAGGTTTTGCTTGCTCCTCTTTTGTGCTTTATTCATTTATTGTTTGTTTCTTTGCCATCCTCATACTGACTGACAGACTTACCTGAAAATGGGTGTGCCTGGGTCTGCACGTTCTGGGACATTTCTGCCTCATTTGGACTTGATGTTTAACCCTCTCAACACCTTCATTTATAGAAACATGTAATATACTACATGGGATGAAATACTACATGGGATGTGTAGACAAAACCAATTGGAGATTTCAACAGCAAGATTTCACCTGGAGTTTTGTGAGTTCTACATTTTTTCCAGGCAGTTCAGAGATATATATATATTTAATCGATGGCACACCATCTCACCAACCCACTCTGACTCATCCGTGCAGTTTTAGGATTTATTAGGAGGAAATAACGACTCGCACTTGCTGGAATCCCTGAAGGTGACGGAGCTTGTGCTGGCTGATGCAAGCTTGATGCCGTTTTAGTGCGGATCACAGAAATCAATCTATCACCTGGAAATCAAGGCAAGTTGGAAACATCACCTGGCCAGCTGCCTGTGCATACGCTGAGGAACCCCTGTGTTCTCATTGCATCCAGCTTTAGAAAAGGGACCTGAGTGAAATCCCTCTGCTGATGTTAAGAGCTTTTTTACCTGAAGCATGAATGCAGAGAAACACTGGACGAAGTCTTGCACCTTTCATCACAGACTTAAATAACAGCTCACGCTCATCATTCCCATGCCCAGTGTTCCACATCAGTGTCACATCTCTAGGTTGTTAATGTAGTTGACTTAGTGTACATATATACATATACAGATATGATCATATAACTTGTGTAAAAGAAATAGTCTATGTATAAATGCAGAAGATGTAATAAAAGAAATAAAAGTAAATATAATATTTGCAGTGTAGTGGCCTTTTTGTGAATGACTTCTGTCAGTTAACTACTACTAAGCGAAATACCAGGTTTATGGTAAGAGAAAAGTAAAATCCTGTTCACTGTGACTTTCATGACACCTAGATTCAGTTTCTGTAGAACGTTTGTCTGCATATATCATTGTCAAAAGAAGAAAGGAAGTTCATGGCATCGACTGGCCATAAGAAAATGACTGACCAGGCCTGGTATTGTCCTCTGGTAATCAGGGCTAATCCAGGCTGCTTTTGAAATTTTAAGGAATGCAAATATAATAAGGGCACAGTGTCACTGATGTAAAGCACCAAAAGCTAATTTAATGCTCACTTGTGGGGAATTTTCTGCCTGGAGGGCTTTCAGGTGCACAGCGGACTTGTTATGTATTGCATACATGATTATCATTAGAAAAAGGGGAACTTAAATGTCACCGAAATACAGGTGATTCTTGAGAAGAAGCTGTTCACAATTAGGTTTCATCTTACTTCTATATGCATTTCTGAAGCAGTATATAATAAAATGTAATGCAGGGAGTGCTTTTTCACTCATTGCACTACGTGGCCTCTTTAAGAGAACGCAGTGACAGTGCAGTGACTGCTGAATTTTGGTCATAGCTTCAGCTGTCAAGCCACTACTTTCATGAAATCTGATAATAAAACAAAAAGTTATCTGCTGTGTTGAGCAGCAACATTCCTCCCACCTTCTTTTCCAACCTGACAGTTCCTTCCCCTTAATACCATGGTGAGTCACCATAACTCGCAAAGAAAGGTTGGTGTGAGCACGGTACACAAAGCTTTTTTTTTCCCTTCAAATTTTGTCATCTGTTCTTGTACACGGAGAATGAAGCTATAAAATCGGACTGATCACTAATGAGCTCCACACAAGGTGGAAAACAGAAACATGCCTTTCTGGTTGCCTACTGCTGTGCGCTTATTGCTTCTCTGACAGCCAAGTTTGACAAACAGAAGGCAAAGAGCTATTTTTTAGGTGCAGTGGAGTGTGGTATGACTCAGTTCTGATCGTTTGAGCACTGCTGGCAGCTACAAGGCTGTTCTGTGGTTTCTTTGTAATTCATCACTCAGTTTTAGAACACTGCAAGTACATTTGATTGGACGTGGCCAACCAGTAGGGGGCAGCAAACTACATACAGTTACATATGCACACATATTTATAATTCTTAAAGCTCTTATTGGCTCTCAGTGGTGCTCTCAGGTGCTTTTTCTTTTCCACTGTTGTGATTGATTTGTTCGCTTTCTGTAAAGCTGCTTTATAACAATGTCCTTTGCAAGACGATCTATACAAATAAGTGTCAACTGAATTCAGGTTTCAAAATTCAGTTTCACATTTTGGCCAGACTGTCTGTGTAGCTGATTAACGGACTTTGACATCATATGAAAATATATGCAGAGACTAAAGGCCTCACCACTGTGGTCATCAGGAAGGTCCAAGCATCACAAAGACCGACCAAATGAGCTGCCCTCATTATTAATAATCTTTAGGGAGCGTTAATGATTCAGTTCAAGTATGGAAGCTGTTTTGCCCTGACCATATAGGTACAGCAATAAGAAGGCATCATCAGAACAAGAACAAACGTTTAGAACAGTAAGAGAACATCTAAGAACTTGAGGAATTTATCTCAGCTCAGTTCAGTAAGCCTTATTATCCTAGCCATGCTGAGATACAGTGCTGCCAAAGCATCACCAAAACATCAAGAGTAAACATTTGTAGCATTCACAGTTGTGAGAACTCTCTGTTCACTTCTGAAACAACATACATGATAGCCTCTATGTGGCCCTCTAGTGGTCGCAAGGGATTACTGTTTTATTTCAGCAAATCTGTTAGTGCTCTTTGATGACATCATATGGTCGTGACGTGTTTTGACAGGTGGGCTCTTCCTATTGACTTCCTCACTTTGTTGTTTTAGTGGAAGCAGCCTTTAAACTGGTTAATGCTGGATGCAGCTGTTTTTGTTTACTCTTTATTTACTCCTTTGTTTCTGGTTTGCTGCAGCACATCCTCCCTCGCTTAATTTAGCATAAACACAGTTTGTAGACCAGGTGAAGGAGGACGAAAACAAAGAGCTGTAAGGTAAGAAAAAAGAACAGCAAAGTATTGCAAGTTTTCTTGGAATCCCACATCTAGAACAGTTCCTGCACCTGAGTGTCCAGTTTTATTAGACCCACCTGCCTTGGACCTGCACTCGCTGACCATTTGATCACACCTTTCATCAGTGGATAAAAACCCGCATAGACCCACAGATTATTTGGGTGGTGGATCATTCTCAGCACAGCTGTGACACTGACCTGACAGTGTGTGTGGTGCTCTGTCCACATATTGTCCTCTTTATTAGAAACACCTTGCAGGTGTACAGATCTAGTTCTTCTCCTCTCTTGTCTGGATATTTTTTAGTGGTGTTTTCACACTCAGCCTGGCCATAACATGTCTGTTAGGTGTCTGATCCGCTCAGACCAGCTCCACACTGCCAAATCAGACACTGCTATGCTGAGAATGGACCACCACCTAAATAATATCTGGACAGTGGTGGTCCTAATGGTGGTCCTTTCCATGTATAAATGAGGTCAGACACTCATATTTCATTGGACAGCCTTTAGCTTTGATTACGGCACGCATCGTTTCCACAAGCTTCTGCAATGTCCCAACATTTATTTCTGTCCAAAGTTGCATTAATTTTTCCCCCAGATCTTGTATTGATGGTGGGAGATTTGGACCACTGCGCAAAGTCTTCTCCAGCACATCCCAAAGATTCTCAATGGGGTTCAGGTCTGGACTCTGGTGGCCAATCCATGTGTGAAAATGATGTCTCATGCTCCCTGAAGCACTCTTTCACAATTCGAGCCCGATGAATCCTGGCATCGGCATCTTGGAATATACCCGTGCCATACAGGAAGAAAAAATCCATTGATGGAATAATCTGGTCATTCAGTATATTCAGATAGTCAGCTGGCCTCATCCTTTGGGCCCATAACGTTGCTGAACCTAGATCTGACCAACTGCAGCAACCCCAGATCATAGCACTGCCCCCACAGACTTGTACGGTAGGCATGATGGGTGCATCACTTCAGCCGCCTCTCTTCTTACCCTGATGCGCCCATCACTCTGGAACAGGGTAAATCTGGACTCATCCGACCACACCACCTTCTTCCAACGCTCCAGAGTCCAATCTTTATGCTCCCTAGCCAATTGAAGCCGTTTTTGCCGGTTAACCTCACTGATAAGTGGTTTTCTTAAGGCTTCACAGCTGTTAAGTACCAATCCCTTGAGTGCCCTTCACATGGTGCATGTAGAAATGCTCTTACTTCACTAGTAAACATATCTCTGAGTTCTAATAATGCGCTGGACAATTCTTAATCTGATTTTAGTAGTTTCAGCAATCTCCTTAGAGGTTTTCTCTGCTTGATGCCAATAATTTGACCCTTCTGAAACAGATTAACATGTTGTTTAACAAATGAGGAGCTACTCCCTGCATCACTTGGGGTCAAATCAATCAATCAATCAATCTTTATTTTGACTCGGAAGTACATTGAGGGCAACCCTCATTTTCAATGTAGCCGAGCATTTACAAAAACAGGGATTGACATGACAAAGAAAATAATAACTACATTTAATCATTTTAAATTAAAAGAAAATTTTAAATTGAGATTTAAATGGTAAGAAATTAAGATCAAAAATAGATAAGAAATTAGTAAAGTAATAGTACAATATCACAAATAAAAAAAAAAAGTAATCATAAAAACTTAAAATAAAATGAGAGGAAATAAATAAATAAATAAAAAGAGATAAAAAACTAAGGAGAACTCATTCAAAAATAAAAGTTACAAATAAATATGATTAAGTAAAACAGGTACAGGCTGTCTGTGGGTGGTTTGATATTAAAAGTTTAAAATGACTGAGTGACACCAGTGACCTGAGTTTTAATGTGTCCTGTAGTGAATTCCAGCTCACTGGTGCTGTGACTAAAAGCAGATTTTCCCAGTTCAGTAAAAACTCTTGGTACCTGGCAGCTGATCCAGTTACTAGAGCGAGTCTGATAATTACTGTTATTTGTATTCATCAATGAAGTGATATATTCTGGCAAATTATCTGAGAGTGTCTTATAAATAAAAATCAACCAATGTGTTTCCCTTCGTACCGTTAAAGAGGGCCACCCAACCTTCGCATACAGCTCACAGTGGTGAGTTCTGTACGGATCTCCAGTGATGAACCTCAGGGCAGAGTGATACACTTTTTACTGGTGATACACCAGTAATTTGAGAGAGCTGGAGGGAGCATATTTATAGATAACGTCACCATAGTCCAGCACTGATAGTAAAGTTGCTTCAGCTAGACTTTTTCTGGCATGCATGGGGAAACAGGACTTATGTCTATAAAAATAACCCAGCTTCTGTCGGCATTTACTGACTAGTTTATTTATGTGTGGTTTAAAACTGAGTTTATCATCCAGCCATATGCCAAGGTATTTATATTCCGTGACTCTCTCAATAGTGGATCCTGCCAGGGTAGTAATATTTACTGTACTAAAATCAGTATTAAAAGATCTGGAAAACAGCATGAACTTAGTTTTCGTGGCATTTAAAACTAGTTTGTGCTTATATAACACCACCTGCAGAGCATTAAATGAGCTCTGTAATTTTCTTGTTGCAGCATGAATAGAATCAGCTGAGCAATATAAAATCGTATCATCTGCATAAAGGTGAATTTTGCAGTCTGAGGTTGAAGCAGAGGTAGCAATATCATTTATGTAGATATTAAATAAGACTGGACCCAAAATTGAACCTTGTGGTACACCTTTAGATACAGATACCAACTCTGATTTATAATTATTCAATGCCATGCATTGATTTCTGTCAGTGAGGTAGTTTTGGGTCCAGTCCAGCGCAGTTGCATCAAAGCCAATCTTTTCTAAGTTCTGTAAAAGAAGAGTGTGATCAACTGTGTCGAATGCTTTTGTTAAGTCAATAAAAACAGCTGCACAATGTTTCTTCTTGTCTATGTCTGAATAAAGATGGTTTAAAACCAGTGTCGTAGCAGAGATAGTGCTGTGACCTTCTCTGAAACCAGACTGATATTTAGATATTTAAACAGAATTTTCGTTAAGAAATGATTTCATTTGCTGGTTTACTAGAGATTCTAACATTTTTGCTAAACACAACAGATTGGCCTATAATTATTCAGATCTGTTGTCTCACCACCTTTATGCAGAGGAATTACATGAGCTGTTTTCCAGACCCTGGGAATTTTGCAAGATAAAAGTGAAAGATTAAAAATGTATCAAATGTATTCTAAAATAATCGGGGCTGCGAGACGCAATAAAAAGGGGTCCAGCCCATCTTCTCCCGTGGCTTTTCGTGGATTAATTTTAGCCAGGGCTTTAGCAACTAAATATGGAGAAAAGGGCTGGAGTGAGAAGAGACCATGCATTTTAGAAACAGTAGAGCTGAGATCAGTTTTATTCAATGGGTTTGTGCTATTCTTATCAAAGATGTGGCCGGCTGCTGCAAAATGTGAGTTAAAGGCTTGACATATTTCCTTCTGGGCAGAAATCAGCTGATCGTCAACTAAAACGCTGGTTGGAAAAAGGGGGGAATTATTTTTTAGAGAATTTACTATTTTCCAGAAGTTTTGAGGGTTTCTAGTGCTGGTGATTAAGCTGAGGTAATATTCTGATCTGCTGTCTAAAGGTAATCCAGTGGTCTCTCTCCCCTGAGCGTCTAGCAGTTGACCAGGCTTTATTTCTGGCCTTAAACAATGAGGAAACCTCACCCGTAAACCAGGGACTTGATCTGTCTCTAATTCCTGACTTTTTGAATGGGGCATGTTTGTTTACCACTGTTAGGAAAGTTTTACTGAAGTGGTTTAGTGCCCTATCAACATCTGAGATTTCTAGTGTAAGGTGGATTTCACTCATTGCTAAGTCAGAAAGGAAAGCTTGCTCACTAAAATGATTAAAATTTCTTCTAACCACCAACCGAGAGCCTGTTTTGTTTGTGCAACTGTTTCTAATGCATCCGATGGGACAATGATCACTTATGCCAAGTTCAAAAACTCCTGAGGCAGTAATTTTGTCAGCTTTATTGGAGAGTATTAGATCTATCAGGGTTGACTTGGTGGGTTCTTTCAGATTTGGGCGAGTCGGTTCATTGATTAACTGTGTTAGTTTAAGATTGCCACATATTTCCTTTAAGTGATCGGATGCATTAGAAAGCCAGTTGAGGTTAAAATCACCAAGGACCAGCAATTCAGAAGCACTAAATTTGGATAAAAGATCTGCTAATTCCTCGACTGCAGAGTGTGGGGCAGAGGGAGGCCTGTATATCCCAATTAAAACAAAAGAGTTATTTTTTCCGAGTAACTTGATGCCAGCTGAAACATAATCACCCACGCAGTAATTATCCAGTGGGAGGCCCTTACCTATTTGCTTAGTTAAATCCAGGTGGTGACCTTCTTTTTTTGGCCAGGCAGTGTATATGGTCTGTGTTTCTGATAAACCAGCTGATGTGTTGAGACCCTGTGACAGTGCACTGAGCAGAATACAGCAGAATAAACACCTCACCACAGCTCTCCTCCTGCCTCGCAGCTCTAGTGTGGGTAGGAAGCAGTGCAACATGATTGTAGTCATCTTTTTTTCTGACAACAGAGTCCCGAAAAGTGAACCTAGCGTGGTGAATTGTATTAAATCATGGATTAAATGAGCCGTTATATCCCTCCGGTGAGTGCAGATACAGAGTAGATGGACATTATAAAGTGAAAACTCAGCTGTAGAGCTCTGCTGTGCAGATCATATGTAATCAGACTTTATAATGAAAGAAAGTTCATTTATATGAGCAGCAGTTGATGCAGCAGTTCCTCTATATTCTTGGCTATGAAAGAATATGGGACAGACTAGGGCAAAGTTATACGTGAATAAGGTTGTGCATGAGTTTATCAGGAAATCTGCTATTAATAACAGCTGTAAACTATGATCTTGACTCTCTGAGGAAATTAAACACACTCCAGGATTGTTATTAATTACCTTTATTGCTTAAGAAGGGAATGACATGCTAAATCACTAGACCAAAGAGATTTGGACTGTTATCCTAAATCATCCTCCAGGACAGAGTAGATTTATGGCTGCTGTTCATGATTTCGATCACCAGATGTTATTAATGTCTGATTCTTCAGGTTTTAGCTGTAACTGCACTCCGATAACCATATATTTCCATTTCGCTTCTGCAGAACGTTGATACTATAGGCATAAAAGTCTAATCCTGTTTATTTTTTGTGCTTTTGAATCATAATAGCCATTTCTGACCGTTTTGAATGGAGAGCTGTTAGAGACAGTCTCTGTTGACTACTGTCATCATAAGCAGAGATGCCTTGACTGATTAACATGTTTGAATGTGTTTTAAACCGTTTTTCTTTTTCAGGGTGGGCTGTGAATCGGCCTGTTTACAGCTTTACTGCATATGTCAGTCGCACGGAGGATTTCATGGTATTTCATAATTAGTGGAACTGTATCAACATCAGTAGATTTCTTTGAGCTGTATTTTGTTCAGTTTTTGACTCTATCTGATAAATATGTATAGTTGATTTATATATGATAATCATACATTTCTTCATGTTTGTGTAAAAGTGATCATGTGATCATCTCACATGTGCGAGAGATATTGCTAATACATTGAGAGAAAGACTGTTATAATGGGGCTCTTTAAGGATTTACATATTTGTAGCAAATAAACCAATCACACGCAGCCAAAAGTTAATGAGCCTTTTTTAAGCCTTGAATGACTTGTGTTCTACATCACAGTCAATGAGAAAAAACAACTTCAGTGTTTCTCTACCGCAGATGAGAACACTAGCGCAACAGAATAAGTCAAATCAACTGGAATGGCTTTGTTTTCTTTATTTTTAAACAAAAACAAAAAACAAAAACAAACAACAGCACCACCCACAGCAGTCTTTGGTTGTGCTCATTACTTGTTTGCTCTCCTCTAGGATGATCTGCTCTTCCCACCCAAGATATCTTCTAATCCTGCATAGGATCAGTAACACCTCCTAATCTTGTGCACTCATTCAGAAAAAGGGGTGCAAGGACTAAGAGTAATAAAAAAATTAAGCTTAAACTGAGCCTAAATTTACAAAAAGACGCAAACCTGCAAGTATTTTAGGACAGGGTTTCACATTCATGGTGACTTTTGGTAATGCTTTGTCTGTAATAACTGCTTACCTTAAATGTGAAGCCTAGTGCATCATACTAAGAATGGGCTGTTGAAACGGCTGCTCTAGTTATCATTACTGCTACTGAGCGCTGATTAATTATTGTTATTGTTAATGATCGTTGACTGGTTGGTGAACATCATGAATGTAATTTAGGTGCCGTTTTAAACTCGTATAACTTTAGGTTTATAGCTTTTATAAATATAATGTCAGTTTGAAATGTTTATGCTGTTAGGTTTTCAGGAAATTACTGTATTCTTCATATTAAAATTGTTAAACATTTATATGCCATGATTTTGCTTAAATGCTGCATCTTAACTCCTTCTTTTGGGATTCACTCAGGAGCACCCTCTAGCGTTTGGGAAAGGTTACAGTCTCATATCAGAATCAGAATCAGAATCAAGCTTTATTGGCCAGGTATGCTACGCAGAAGAGGAATTTGGGTTTTGGTTACAGGAGCTCACAGTGCACAGTATCAGACAGACATTCACATGTAGGGAATAAGATAAAATAAATACAAAATAAAGTAAAATAACAACCTGCATTCCTACCTCACTCTCTCACACACACACACACACACAGATATTTGAATACATATCAAAATCCAAAAAAACCAAAGTTAAAAGATTATTTATAGGTGTACATATTTCAAGAGCAACACTATTTACAAGTTATCTCTCAACACATCGCAGCTCAAAGAATTAAATCCTTGAGATGCTGTGTTGCCCAACAATATTCTTATGAACAGCAACAGTTTCAGGACTAGTTCTCAAATTGATGGGAACAGGTAGTGCAGCCCTGAGTTACCATACATATGAAGCCTGGAGCACCAAGGTAAGTTTGAGCAACCAAGCTGCGGCCTCTCTTTGACATGATAGTTTGAAATGAATTTGTGCTAATGACTTTGTGCTTGGTGTAACGTCATTAATCTCAAGCAGATCTACTAAACCTCGCTCAGGTGTTTGCAGTGTCTCTTTATACGGCGTGGCTCAATCATCCATTCTCCAACTGCACAGTTACGTTTAAGCCGACGGACATTCGTTATTTGCGTTCATAGTATTTGAGAACTGGTCTTCACATTGACGGTGAACACTTTGCAGGTGCCACGATAATTCAAATAGAGCTGTTTTTACAAGAACACAAAAAAGCATAATGTTGTTACAAGTATTTATTGTAAGGCTAAAAGCTTTTAGTCCACATTCACGGTAAGAGCTCCAAAGCTCGAACTGCCTTTTGTAATCATCGCTTCCTTAAGTCATCCTGGCACAAGACGTTCCTAAACATGGGTAGAGGCACAACCTGGGAATCTCAAAGACAAATGGCCAAACATAAATAAATAAAGCAGCGTCTCTCTGGAGGGCCTGCGGCTTGCCGGTATCGGTAACGTTTCAACCCGAAGGTTGTTGGGGTCAAGCGCTGCTTTAGGGCCCTCTTTTGTGTGTCGTCATCCGGAAAGATGGTAAAAACAAAGACAAATGCTTAAAAAAAAGCAAAGCTGCTCCGTAGGCCCTGTGGCTCACTGGTCAAGCTGACGCGTCTGCAACCGGAAGGTTGTTGGTTCAAGCCCTGCTTTAGTGCTTCCTTTTTTGTGTCGTCATTGGGCAAGATGGCAAAAACAAAGAGAAATGTTTAAAAAAAAAAAGGAAGCTTCTCCGTAAGCCCTGTGGCTCGCTGGTCTAGCTGATGTAGCTACAACCGAAAGGTTGTTGGTTCAAACCCCACTTTAGCCCTTGCTTTTGCGCGTCGTCGTTGAGAATGATGGCAAAAACAAAGACAAATGTTAAAAAAAAAAAAAACGAAAACCCTCGTGAGATCCTGTGGCTCGCTGGAAGACGCCACGCCTCGAAGATCAGGAGGTTATCGGTTCATATCCCGATCAGGATCCTTCTGTCACAGCGGTGGTGGTGAAACACATACACAGGGTGAAGGGTGCATGGTGTGTGAAGAAGGCCAGAGGGTGCAACCCAAGAACCAGGGGGGAAGGTATACCCGTCTTCCCCCCTGGGGCCCAGGAGAGAGGACAAGAAGGGGTTATGCAGAATTTTGCTGGGAAAAAAGTGTGGACAAAAATCTTGCCCCTGGCTCCACTTTTGCTTCAAGAATGTAAAATACTTATTGGGCCCCTTAGTCCTCCAGACTTGAACCCACAACCTCCCATATCTGAGGGCAAGGCCTTTCCCACTAAGCCACCAAGCTTAGCACCCTTTTTTGTGGGGGGGGGGTTGTCTTGAAGATTCCAAGACACGCACAAAAATCTCATTTGTGCGTCTAAACATGCATCTTCTCGTGACTGAAGCCGACGAAGGCCAGAACGTAATTTGAGAAATGTGTGCTGGTAGTCTGTGCTGAACCCAAGTGTTCCTAATGCTTTAACAGGTGGCCGATTCGAAACGCATCCCATGGTTTTCTAATGGGATCTAGACGTGTGCTCTCTACAGGAAACCAGTCAGACCAGAAGTCTCATTTCAGAAAAATGAGTCTAGGTAAACACAAGTATGGAATTCAGTACAGAAAAGCTGTGTGTGGACGAGGTGTGGATGCTCCATGGAGATCATCATGACGATGACTCGGTACGGCGACAGGCCTATAGGCCGACACGCCGGCGCTCCTGCCCTTCCTCGGGCAGCAGGAGCTTCGGGAGCCGCACCGCCCTCTGCAGAGCTTTCGGCCCGATGCCAGGAAGTGGCGGAGCCTGTTCGAATGCGTGTAGGACGTTCTGAGATGCGGGGATTCGTGCCGAGAGGCGCCGTTACAGTCCACGTCGGCTCCTCTGAGACGTCGACGCCGAGGAGCTGCCGACCCTCTCTAGAGAGTCTCCGTCGACGGTGTCAGGAAGCTGGACACCCTCTGCGTAGGCCTCCCCGTTGGCCGACGCTCGCGGCGTCATCCGCGAACTTGACGGCGCCGTTGGAGCCGCGTGTGGCCGAGCGCTCGCGGCTGTACGGGGAGCGCGAGAGAGGGCCGAGCGCACGGCCCCGAGGAGCTCCGGCGTGTCGTGTTAGAAGAGGCACAACCTGGGAATCTCAAAGACAAATGGACAAATAAATAAAGCCGCGTCTCTCCGGAGGGCCTGCGCCTTGCCGGCACCAGTGACGTTTCTACAACCCGAAGGTTGTTGGGGTCAAGCGCCGCTTTAGGACCATCTTTTGCGTGTCGTCATCCGGAAAGATGGTAAAAACAAAGACAAATGCTTAAAAAAAAAACCCGAAGCTACCCCACAGGCCCTGCGGCTCACTGGTCTAGGTTGTTGGTTCAAGCCCCCCTTCCTTTTGCCTGTTGTCTTCGGGAAAGATGGTAAAAACAGACAAATGTTTAAAAAAGAAAGGAATATTCTCCGTTAGCCCTGTGACTCGCTGGTCTAAATGATGTGTCTAAAACTGAAAGGTTGTTGGGTCAAACCCCGCTTTAATAAACAGAATGACGAAAGAAGAAACCCGTAAACACGCTACCTGATTAGCTCGGCTCGGCTAGCTCGGCTAACGCCGCCTCCGGCTGAGTGGAGCTGTGGGAGCGGATCTCGGCAGGTTTCGTGCTCGGCCGCTGATAATAACGCTTTTTTCTGTAGTCCGTGCTAAATGAACTCAGATGACCGCTCGGACGCGGTCTGTTCCTCGCGCGTGCTGCCCCGGTTCTCCTCTGTCCTTCTAAACTGAACCTCTTGGTGGTGTTTTTCCTGCTGGAGCTGCTTTTCTTTATTTGGTCAGTCTTTTAAACGTAACCGCGCGTTATTAGTTTCTGAACTGATAAGCTCGGGATATATTTTACTCTATAAAAACTGAAGTAGCAAAGTATTTCATTAAAACTTAACTCAAGAGTAAAAGTACTATAATTCTACTCAAAAAGTACAGTTACAGGGAAAACTACTCAATTACAGTAACGAGAGTAAATGTAATTCGTTACTTATGCCTCTGGATATGAGGTGATACAAGGTCACACTTCCGGTCCATTTTCTGCCAGCCAAGCATGCCACAACCAGTGATGCCAACTCTTCAGTAAGGAAAGTCGCTATTGGCTGTCCGAAAAGTCGCTAGAAGTCGCCAAATGACGTCATCGCCTAATTTGCATAATCTATGTTTTTGAAGCTGAAGCTGAAGAGGTGCTGGGTATGTATGGTGTGAAAGACAGAAATGCAGAAGGTCAGATGGTTGTAGATTTGGCAAAGAGAATGGAAATGGCTGTGGTGAACACGTATTTTCAGAAGAGGGAAGAACACAGGGTGACATACAAGAGTGGAGGGAGGTGCACACAGGTGGATTATATCCTTAGCAGGAGATGCCACCTAAAGGAGATTGTAAAGTGGTACCAGGGGAAAGTGTAGCAAGGCAGCATAGCAAAGAAGAGGAAGAGAGTGAAGACAGAGCCAAAGATTAGATGGTGGAAGCTGAAGGAGGAGGATGGTTGCAGGCAGTTCAGGGAAAAATTGCAACAGGCCCTTGTGGGCAGTGAGGAGCTACCTGAGGACTGGGAAACTACAGCTAAGGTGGTGAGAGAAACTGGCAAAAATGTGTTGGGTGTTTCATGTGGTCACAGGAAAGAAGACAACGAAAGTTGGTGGTGGAATGAGGAAGTCCAGGAGAGTATTCAGAAAAAGAAGGCAGCTAAGAAAAAGTGGGATAACCAGAGAGATGAAGGAAGTAGGCAGGAGTACTGTGAGGCTAGTCGCATAGCAAAAAGAATGGTGGCAAAGGCAAAGGCTCAGGCCTATGATGAGCTGTATGAGAGGCTGGACAGTAAAGAAGGAGTAAAGGACTTGAATCGTTTGGCTAAACAGAGAGATAGAGCTGGAAAGGATGTACAGCAGAGCAGGTTAGGCTGATAAAGGATAGAGAGGGAAATGTACTAGTGAGTGAACAGAGAGTGTTGAGTAGATGGAAGGAGTACTTTGAAGAACTAATGAATGAGGAAAACGAGAGAGAGGAGGATAATGGGGGAGAGATAGTGGATCAGGAAGTGCAGAGAATTGGTAAGGTGGAAGTGAGGGCAGCTTCAAAAAGGATGAAGAATGGAAAGGCAGTTGGTCCAGATGACATACCTGTGGAGGTATGGAGATGTTTAGGAGAGAAGGCAGTGGACTTTTTAACCAGGTTGTTTAACAAATCCTGGAGAGTGAGAGGATGCCTGATGAGTGGAGAATCAGTGTATTGGTCCCCATTTCTAAGAACAAGGGTGATGTGCAGAGCTGCAGTAACTACAGAGGTATAAAGTTGATGAGCCACACCATGAAGGTATGGGAAAGAGTTGTTGAAACAAGGCTAAGGCGAAACCAAAGCAGTTTGGTTTCATGCCCAGAAAGAGTACCACAGATACAATTTTTGAGGTCAGGCAGGAGGCTCCATGGACCATGATGTTTGCAGATGACATTGTAATCTGTGGTGAGAGTAGAGAGCAGGTGGAAGAGAATCTGGAGAGGTGGAGGTTTGCACTGGAGAGGAGAGGAATGAAGGTCAGTAGAGACAAGACGGAATACATGTGTGTGAATGAGAGGGAGGCAGGTGGAAAGGTGAAGATGCAAGGAGTAGAGGTTGTAAAGGTGGATGACTTCAAATATCTTGGGTCAACCATCCAGAGCAATGGACAGTGTAGAAAAGAGGCGAAGAAGAGGATGGAAGGAGTGGGTGGAGACGGATGTCAGGGCTGATGTGTGACAGAAGGATAGCAGCAAGAGTGAAAGGGAAGGTTTACAAGACAGTAGTGTGTCCTGCTATGATGTATGGTTTGGAGACTGTGGCTCTGTCTAAAAGACAGGAGGCTGAGCTGGAGGTGCCGGAGATGAAGACGCTGAGATTTTCGTTGGGAGTGACAAGGATGGACAAGATTAGAAATGAGCAGATCAGAGGGACAGTGAAGGTGGAGCAGTTTGGAGAGAGGCCAGGTTGAGATGGTTTGGACATGTGTTGAGGAGGAATAGTGGATATATTGGGCAAAGAATGTTGGAGATGGAGCTGCTCAGCTGTCATTAGTTAACATTAATTAGTTCATTTCTCACAGGGACCACCAGTGAGAAACCTGCTCCATGTGAGTAGAAGGATGGAGCAGGTGAGGCTTTTAGTTCAGTTTAAAATTTGCTCCAATTCATAACAAAGGATCATGTTTAACATACGTCATAATTTTCTGTTTATACCTTTCTTTTGTAATGTTGTATAAACTAGCGCCATAGGGCTTTGCCTCCGTCTTCTCTATTCCGCTTTTTACTTCCTGCCCTCCATCTGGATTTTATACATGATCAGAATCATGTGTCTGTAGACAATGTATTAGAGGCTGTAGTACATCTAGTTCTCTCTATAATTTGTTTCCTTCTTAATCAATAATCAGGACTACCGAGTAGGTATTATTTGGGAGGTGGTTTCCTTCTCAGCACTGTGGTGATATTGACGTGGTATTCATATGTTATTGAGGGTTGTGGTGGTACAAGTGGATCAGAAACAGCAATGCTGCTGGAGTTTTAAACAGCGTGTCCAATTATATACCTAATTTGTTAGACCTTTTAGAGATAAAGTTAGAGATGTGTGCTCACCTGTTGCTGCCCAGTTTGTTAGTTACCCTAGTCCTTCATCAGTGTCCACAGGACATTGCCCACAGGATGCTGTAGGCTGGATGTTTATTCTCAGTCCAGCTGATTCACTTAAGTGTTTAAAGACCCAGACAACACTAGGGTGTGACACCTATATTACCAGTATCACTGCAGTACAGAGAATGATCCACCACCCAAATAATACCTGCTCTGTGGTGCTCCTGTGGGGGTCCTGACCGTTGAAGAACAAGGTCAAAGGGAGCTAACAAATTAGACGGAGAAACAGATGGACTACAATCTGTAATTGTAGAACTACAGGGTGAAACTATATGGTACGTGGAGCTGATAAAATGGACAATGCATTTTAATACAACGTAGCTGTAAGGAAAGTGGTCAATGAGTGTATACATATGATCAAGCACAATGCTGTACTACACACTCTACTTTTAGTTTGTGGTTTTCTTTAACACCTGTTTATTGGTGTACAGTAATTGTTACTTATATACTTGCTATTCCACCCATTTTGTTTGTGCAAGTTCCATATATTTTTGTAAGAAAATTAAAGCAGTTGTTTCCCAACGATTTCTAGTGTTGTCTTTGAAATCCATGCATGCATACAGGTGAAAACAGGTGAGCTTTAAAAATTGACTTAAATAAAGCAGTGTGGTGCATACTGGCTTAATACCTGATAATGCACATAATGTTCCTAAAACTGCACCAGACTACTGATTGTTCAGCTATGTCCAATAAGTCACTTTTGAAAACAAAACAAAATTAAAATGATTCAACCTTGATTCACAACACTGACTCAACCATGAATAAACTAAAAATGACGGACAGGGTGCTTGACATACGGGCCGTAACATGGCCGGTGTAGGGTAAGTAAGTGGTATGG
This sequence comes from Pygocentrus nattereri, assembly GCF_015220715.1. Lineage (NCBI taxonomy): Eukaryota > Metazoa > Chordata > Actinopteri > Characiformes > Serrasalmidae > Pygocentrus > Pygocentrus nattereri. The sequence goes on from NC_051232.1 coordinate 25,457,599, forward strand.
CCCTTATCTAGCAAACACCTGGCCCATTTAAGGTGAAGGTGAAGTTAAGTTTTTTGGCCTTGATTTGGTCCAGGTGTGCCCAATGTAAGCATTGACTAAATTTACTTGGCCCATGTACAGTGAACCTGTGGCTGAGTTGAGGCTGCCAGACTTACCCTGAGACAATGGCATACATCATAATTGAATGTGCAGATGTGGGCCACATTAGGGCCAAAAACTCATTGCTATCTGGGTAGTTTTAATGAGAGCTGTTATTAGCACAACTCAACATTTCACGCTGACTGTCAGTACAGCATTTTGATGAGAGTGTAACTGCTCAGCTGTTATTAATTAGCACAGTATGCAAAATATCTCAAACACCAGTCTAGATTTTTTATAGTATTTTCTCCGTTCAGAGAGAATCAAAAGCATACAATGACAACATACAATTCCATGCACGTGTTAGTTTCCAATTAAATATCCTTTCTTACATCTTGTGACCTCTCTGTCTTTTTTATTCTTTAAAAATCCCCACCCCCCCTCTTTTTGACATTCTATAAAAGTAAACAAATAACTATATACATTAAAGATGCCTGGGGGTAAAAAATAAATAAAAGGGATACAAAAATCAATTAATTAAAATAAACTTGAATAAAATGAAACAAATAAATAATTAACTGCCAGGAAAAAGGGTGGGGGCTACTCACTCACTCACATTGTATCTCTACAAAACTTTGGTTTTACAGACTTCATATAGTTGACCCATTTTAACCATAATTTTATAAACTGTGTCGTCTTCATCGAAATTCTAATCTAAATATACTTTTCAGGACTTTGCGTAACTCTATCCAAAAATGTCTTAATATTGATTCCCAAAATACACTATATTGCCAAAAGTATTCACTCACAGGTGTATAAATCCAAGCCCCTAGGCCTGCAGACTGCTTCTACAAACATTAGTGAAAGAATGGGTCGCTCTCAGGAGCTCAGTGAATTCCAGCGTGGTGCCGTGATCGGACGCCACCTGTGCAACAAATCCAGTCGTGAAATTTCCTCACTACTAAATATTCCACAACTGTCAGTGGTATTATTACAAAGTGGAAGTGATTGGGAATGACAGCAACTCAGCCACAAAGTGGTAGGCTACGTGAAATGACAGCGGGGTCAGCGGATGCTGAGGCACATAGTGCATAGAGCTCACTAACTTTCTGCAGAGCCAACAGACCTACAGACTTCCAAACTTCATATGGCCTTCCAATTAGCTCAAGAACTGTGTAGAGAGCTTCATGGAATAGGTTTCCATGGCCAAGCAGCTGCATCCAAAACCTACCATAGCGTTATGCAAAGCATTGAATGCAGTGGTGTAAAGCGCCGCCACTGGACTCTTTAAGTATAAAGTATAAGTGTAAAATTTGTTGGAGGGGGGATTATGGCGTGGGGTTGTGTTTCAGGAGTTGGGCTCGGGCCCTTAGTTCCAGTGAAAGAAACTCTTAATGCTTCAGCACCAAGAGATTCTGGACAATTTCATGCTCCCAACTTTGTGGGAACAGTTCCAACATGACCAGTGCACAAAGCATGGTCCATAAAGACTTGGATAAGTGAGTTTGGTGTGAAGGAACTTGACTGGCCTGCACAGAGTCCTGACCTCAACCCGATAGAACACCATTGGGATGAATTACAGCCGAGACTGCGAGCCAGGCCTTCTCGTCCAACATCAGTGTCTGACCTCACAAATGTGCTTCTGGAAGAATGGTCAAAAATTCCCATAAACACACTCCTCAACATTGTGGAAAGCCTTCCCAGAAGAGTTGAAGCTGTTATAGCTGCAAAGGGTGGGCCGACATCATATTAGACCCTATGGATTAAGAACGGGATGTCACTCAAGTTCATATGCGTGTGAAGGCAGACAAGTGAATACAATTTTGGCAATATAGTGTACATGCATGTGAGTACTAGATAAGACGACATCAGACCGGGACTGGACACGACGGTTCTAGCCTCAACTGACAGTAAAGTGAGAACTGAACCAGGTGATGTTGCTAGCTGGGTAGGCTAGTAATGTGTAGCTGAGTTGAAAACAGATGATCAGCTTTTTTCCTGCTTATCTTAATTCCACTGATTTTTCAAAGTGTCTACATAACTCAGTGGTCGTGATGTATACAGAGTACTTGGCCTGAGAGGCCTGATGTGAAGTGGTTTGTTCTTACAGAGTCCGATTACTTAACAGTGGTGGTGATATGAACCAGGGGTCACCACGACTACAACACAAATATAACCATACACAAGGCTTCTCATAAACCGGCTCTGGAGATACATCAGAGGACTTGTTGAGAGGAGACGCCGAGCCGGTTTATGAGGAGCCATGGCTACTTCCAATTCTCCCCGTTATAACAAATACAGGACTGCTAAACAGCAGAGGGCGCTCGCGAGTGAATGGGAGTGAATGGAGCTCAACTTATTTTTTAAATTAAAAAGTTACGTTTCTTAAGTTTGTCAAAGCTTTTTTTCGTAGTGTGCCTCGTCTGATTTTTGACTCGTTTATATTCATTTATTTGCTTGTTTATTTGTTTGATTGATTCTTTTAAAGCACGTTGCGAGAAATTGTATAAAAAAAGAAAAAAAGAAACAGGTATAAGTACAAGTACTTTTATTTTGAAATGTGTGCCGCACGGTGGCACGTTGCTTTGGTCGCTCGCTGTTCATGAAGTAGCAGTTGGCAGCTCTGTTTTGTTCACGCTATTACTCATTTAAGACCGAAGCTCTGTCGGATAAACGCTTTTTAAAAACCCATTACTGTTAGGAGCCGTGCTAGGTTTTGCTAGAAAGAAAACAGTCTATTCTGAGAGCTGCAGTCTGTCTGTGTTGTGTTACGCGAAGTAACCTAAAGCACTGACCAGCCGTGAACCAGCCACTGCGCTTGAGCTGCATCAGCGTTTGTTATTCCTGGGGAAATGCCAACGTGCTGGCTTGTTAGTGAAGATGACAGACACAAACCCATTCAGCTTCCTCACCAGCAAGCTCTGATTTTGGGTCGAGGGCCAGAAACTAAGATTAAGGACCAGAAGTGCTCCAGAAATCAAGGTAACATGTCTCTTCAGAAATTACAGGTTGTTTACAGGTGCTATAAACTACAAACCAAGTCCATTAGGCTCCATTACAAAAGATTGTTCTTCGAGGGTTCTTTAGTAAAGGAAATTATTCTTTTTAGAACCAGGAGTCCTGTGTAGAACCGTTTGTGTGCTTAAATGGTTCTTGCATGGTGAAATGTAGTTCTTCACAGTTGTGGAGAATGTGTTATGTAAGGTTCTTTATATAACCCTTTTGAAAATGGTTCTCTGTGGCACCTAAAAGGGTATTTCTGTTGTTACCAACTGTCCATCATCATAACAGAACCCTTTTTGGCGCTGTAGAGAACCTTTTTCAAAAAGGATGTACATAGAACCATATACAACACATTCACCATCAATCTGAACAGTGATTTGCACCATGCAAAGAACCATTTAAGCATGAAATTGTTGGGTATAGAATTCTCCACCAGTCAGAACCTACATGCTGTGAGGGATAAAGTAGCTTAAAATGATCTTTAATCATTTAAATTGAGTAAAAGTAGCTGTCAAAAGAGAAAATATGTGAATAAATAGATAAATTGAAAGTAGGGACGCTGTGCAAAATGTGAATAAAGATAGACTGTAATGATATGCAAAAAAAAAAAGGGTGCAGTCGTGTGCTGGAGGTTAGGGAACTGGCCCTGTGACCGGAAGGTTGCTGGTTCCATCCCCAGCGCTGACAGTACGTGACTGAGGTGCCCTTGAGCAAGACGCCTAACCCCCAATTGCTCCTCGGGCGCAGTGGATAGGGCTGCCCACCACTCTGGGCAAGTGTGCTCACTGCCCCGTAGTGTGTGTTTGCTCCCTGGCATGTATGTGGTGTTTCACTGCACGGATGGGTTAAATGCGGAGGTGAAATTTCCCCATTGTGGAACTAATAAGTATAAAAAAAAATTAAACATCACATAATTTCTATATTTAACTGAAAATAGTACAAAAACAACATATCAGATGTTTCATAAAAGTTGGGACAGGGCCATGTTTACCTTTTCTTCCAACAACAGTCTAAGCGTTTGGGAACTGAGGAGACATTGCTGTAGTTTTGAAAGTGAAATGTTTTCCATTCTTACTTCATCTAGGATTTCAGCTGCTCAACAGCTCCTTTTATTTATTTATTTATTTACTTATTTATTTATTTATTTCCATTTCATAGTTCATCAAATATTTTCAATTGGAGGCACCTGGACTCTTTTGCTATAGGGCCATGTTGTTGTAATATGTGCAGAATGTGTTTGCCATTTTCTTGCTTAAATAAGCAAGCACTTTCCTGGAAAAGCTGTCAGCTGGATGGCAGCATACAGGCAAAACCTGTAAATATTGTTCAATATTTAGTGGTGCACGTTTTAGTAAATTGTAGTAAACACAATCACATAAATATCCCGAGCGGACCAAAAGAAAGTTATAGGATATGGGCTGTACTTTTGGTGTACTTATCGTAATACTCTTACCTTCCAAAGAATTTGTATTATACATATGTAATGTCAGGGATAGTAGGCCCTGTAACACTAGTTGCTTTAGTTTTCACTATGACTAGTGGTTGATGAGCTCAGTCATCTTGTTTAATGCCAGTTTGGTCTGTGGGTGTCCTAGCAAGTCATGATCATATTACCTTTCTGCACCCTCACAGTTGAACTGAGAGCAGATTGCAATCGAGGATTTATCATTGTGAAGCAGGTTAGTATTTGTGCTTAGCCATTTTTGCATATAAAGCCTATGAAAACAGCTTCCATTAACATATTTTTATACGTATTAAGCTGTAATATAATAATGAAACGTAGGAACTCTTACTAATGTTGTGGTTGTATTGTTTTACAGTTAGGTACCAACCCTACCAATGTGGAAAATGTCATTGTGGGTAAAGGCAATCAGGTAAATTGGTAAGTCCAGTGGCTGGGATTTATTTGTGCCACTGGCCTGTGCAGTTAGATACCTTCAAACATGACACATATTTTATGTCCACTTGTATGTCCTAACACAGTGTCCTTTATTCTTCAGAGTTGTGTGTGGTCTAATCCAATTGTAATATTTTAACAACATGAAAAATGCTTGACTTGCTCATACATCATCAAAATCATTGTCAACATTAAAAATAATTGTAATAAAATCACAAAATGTTGATGGTGATGATAAAAAAATAATAGCTGCGAAATGGTAGGTTGGAATATAGTATCATATATAAAATGTAATTGGAAATGTGAATTGAAATGTACTGGATGTTAGTCTTTAAATTGTGAAGTAGGTATAAATAGAAATCAGCCTGACCGTCCGGCTTGCCATCATGACAGATTTAGCAGTCCGTAAAGAATGCGCTTGCTCATAATATAGTGTTTCATGACTGGGCAGATTTTTTTAATTAGTCTACTCGGTGCTTCCCTATTTTTTACATGTGTGCTTTATGTAAGTGACATGTATATGGAGGCAAATTGGGACGTGCCATTTGCAAACAATCAAGGTGCTAGTGGTACAATAGTGCGGACTTTTCAGTTGTGCAGTAGGTTTGATTTTGTCAGTTGTGTCTGTTCTTCATTAGTGTCGGTTTGTTAGCTGTGCTGATTTATCAGTTGTATTTATTTGTGAATAATATTGATTTTGCTACTTGTACTAGTTAATGAGTAATGAGTCTGTTTGTCAGTAGTTTCGATTTTGTTAGTTGTGCTGATTAGTCAGTTGTGTCCTGAATTTCACTGAATTGTTAGCCTGTATATTCTCTCTGTTTTCGTGTAATGAAATATAGGAAATAAACGAATAATAGTTTCAGTATTCGGATACTGGCAGCTCGGACTGTATTCGCACACCCCACACATCGATTCATCAGTTGTGCCGATTCGTCATTTGTCAGTACAGTTTCCTCAGTTTGACAGTTCATCAGTTGTGTTGATTCCTCAGTTGTTCTTATTGACCAGCTCTGCCTATTTGTCAGTTGTGCTTGTCGATCAGTTGTATGGATTCGTCAGTTGTCCGTATTTGTCAGTTGTGTTTATCAGTTGTGTTCATATCTCCTCTCATTTCAGCATCATACGACATTTTAATGAATCAGGTGTGGAGTGGGTCAGGCGTCATTCTGGGCACTCAAATTTGTGCTTGTTTCTATGCAACTTTGATGAATATGGGCCATTGTAGCAATGATATACACAGAAATATCCACTATGCTATTCAGTAACTGATACTGTTGTACAGGTTGCTGGCCGTAACAGCCTACCAACGGCATTTCCCTCACCTCTACAACCAGGTGCCTCTAAAGCCAGGACAGAAGCTCTGCATGGTCAACCAGCTTTATCCATACACAGTACGGTTTATTGAAGATGCATCCACATTTGGTTCTACTGGAGACGGAAACAAGCCAGTGAAAAGACCCTACCAGAAAGATTCTCATGGAGATGAAAAAGCGAAAGAGGGTCCAGCCTCTAAAATATCAACACCATCCCACACAGAAGAAGCATCATACGGTGCATCTGTGACAGAAAAAGCAACACCACAAAAGGCGGTGAGTTTCTTTTGAGCATTTTGCAAGTTTAAAGCTAATTTTTTCGTTTTTAACTGTACCAAATTACTTAAACTTGAACCACAGCATTCATTTTCTGTGTTGTTTCTATGTTTCTGTTGTTCAAGTACATTTTTACACTCTACTCGTATAAATTGAATGAAGCATTCAGCATCATTCTTCAATTGGCCTCTGTTTACTGCCTCTTCACAGACTTGTTGTTTTTAAGCTGAAATATATGAGCAGAAAAGGGCTAGGATATTAACATTAGCTGAGGCATCTTAATATCATATCTCTGATTACCTAAATGACTGGCTGCCGGAATAGCCAGCGCACCGACTCAGATTTGTAGACGCTGTGAGTATTAGTTGTATTTGCCTTGGTCATTTTGACAAACCACATGACCTGCTGAATTAAAAAAAAAATTTTTATTTGAATTTTTTTATATTTTCACAAATATCCACCATTAATAACAAAATGGAACTTATTTGGTCGAACATAACTCACTGCTTCTAATCACATTTTGCAGGAATTGGTCAGCTGTAGCATTAATGTTGCGGTAGCTTCAGGCTTAACCAAGGCCTGAAGAAGATGAAGGTGGATCAGCAGGATTGAATGATAAAAATCTTTGGCCCAGCTGACTGTATTGTGAAAAATGAAGATTGCTTCGCATCATTGACGGATGTAGTCACTTTCTGGCGAATCATATTTGGATCGAATAGTTAGGAGGTCAGAGATTTACACTTCTGTCATGAGAGTGAACAGTTGAAGTGTCTTCAGGATGTTTCGCACTGGTTGTCGACTGTTTACTGTCACTGTTGCTGTATCTGTGTAGTTTCACACCATGTCTCTGAACGTTCTTTTCCACAGGAACCTGCAGGGCATTGGAGTCAAGGTCTAAAAGTCTCAATGCAGGACCCAAAGATGCAGGTACGGTGCAAGACATGTTTAACTGTGCTCAGCAAGCTTAGATTGACCATTCAACCTGAATCGTTGAAGACAGCGATGGAAATCATTTAATAACACAAATTGAATGTTTCCCCATCACAACTAAGACAACTAAATAGTTTCTGCAGCCACGCTTACAGGACACTTGAGTACCACACATGGGAGCTGGAATCTGACAGAAAACATAAAATGTCTTTTGGGGCCATAGAGCTATTCCTTCTCAAATACCAGTAATATAAGGCAGTGTGGGTACAAACTAATGCAGGGGAAAATGTAATGCGTTATTTTATGTAGTAAAATAGTTTCAAGTAGAATGTGCTTTTGGTGACCTTCTCATATTCTTACAGCAAATTTACCTGCAGGTTTTCATAGCACTCTGACAAATATTTCTCAAGATTCACCCTGAAGACCTCTTCACCCCTTGCAGTAATTAAAGAGAGCAGTCCATATGACCACATATAAACTAACACTTCAGCTACTCATGAGGAAAATTGCAGCTTCTGCCACTTTTGGCACAAACAAAATGTTGGGTTGTGCCCTGCTGCCCACTAACAAGCTAATACATATTATATATATTATAGCTATAAATATTGTCAGTCATGACATTGTACATTATAGGTCAAGAAACTGCATTACATTATTAGGTAAGTTATTAAATTATTGTTTCAGTACATTTGAAGTGCACAATTTGAAGTTACTACATGCATCTATTTTTGTCTCCAGGTGTATAAAGATGAGAAGGTGGTGGTGATTAAGGATAAATACCCAAAGGCACGGTATCATTGGCTGGTGCTGCCATGGGAGTCGATCTCTAGTCTGAAAGCTCTGAGGGCGGACCACTGTGAGCTACTAAAACACATGCAGAAAGTGGGGGACAGGATGATAAAGCACTGCCCCGATGCACAGAAACTGCGCTTCCGCCAAGGCTATCATGCCATACCCAGTATGAGGTCAGTAAGGATCCTTCATTATTACATTTAGGGTATTTTAATGACTTTTGTTCTAGTAGTGAGTGATTAATGGGGAAGAAAAGGAACGCTTATTATCGTTTTCCCAAAAAAACGCGCATTGAAGCAATAAGTCATGAGTTACCACAGTTTAGGGATGTTTTAGGCAAGATACAAAGCAGAGTTCATTATTAATAAATCGACACAGTCAGTTTAGAATTCAGTTGCAGCTAAAAGCTTGGCTTAGATCAGTTAATCTATTCGTGTATCAGCGTGATCTGCTTTAATAAGGTTTAACAAGTCGGGACGGTTCACTGTTCTTACCTTTGCATTTGCAGTCATATTCACCTGCATGTGATCAGCCAAGACTTTGACTCTCCTTGTCTGAAGAACAAAAAACACTGGAATTCATTCACCACTGACTACTTCATCGACTCTCAGGGTGAGTGAGCTCTGTACAGTGTGTTAATAGAACCGTCACTTTGTTTCAGACTGAACCGGAAGTGTAAGTACTTCAAGAAGGCTGATTGAATGAATTGGAACTAAAATGTTGCTTAAAATGTAAAGTTATTTTTTCTTCACTCTGTGTTTAATGACAGGCATTGAAATCATTTCATTAATTCTTAAACATTCCTGATTTTGGATCCACACTTTGAAATCAAACACTCAACAAAAACATACAGAACGATTTCCTAAAGAGCTCTGATCACCAGTGAAGAAACAAATTTAGGGTATGGTTATATTTTATAAAATATATAATAAAATAACCTAATTCCAGGTTTGTGTTCCCACTGCAACAAACTGGTAATACATCTTCCAAAATAGCCATGACCCCATGAGTTACTGTGTCAAAAAATTAAATTGACACAATTTACCCCTTACCGTAAAATATAATGCTAGATATGCTTGGGGTCTGAAATTATGAGGCTGAGAAGTAATGGGTGCTTAGGCTGTTTTTATTTGGCATAGTTTGATTGAACACGGGCGTGTTGTTTACACAGTGGATGAAATCTTCCATTACTACTTTAATAGTCTCGTAGCTCCAGTGAAAAGCAGAAGAGGCCAATTTCAGACAGCAAACATGTCTTGGCTAAATAACTACATTTTAGGTCAAGGGAAAATGGAGTATATTAGATTTTTTGCCAAACTGTCATTTAGGCTGGAAGCATGAGTTGGTTTCCTCAATACTTTGTAGGCAAGCTTGTAAAGTCTATGTGAAGAAAGATGCCATTTTGATTCTAATATTAATTTCCTTTGTAGAAATCATTGCTAAGTTGGAGCGAGATGGAAAAGTGAGCGTGAAGGAAGGCATGGGTGAGCTGTTGAAGCTGCCGTTGTGTTGCCATGTTTGCCGCAAAGAGCAAGCTACAATACCGAAGCTGAAGGACCATCTCAAAACTCATTTGCTTTCCTGAAACTTTGCCAAGAAGTTCTTTTGAAAAGAAGAGAGCTGCACTGTATGTAGCTATACATAAATAATGGAGTGTTGTAAAGTAATGTGAAATTGCTTTATAGTTAAATGGTTCTGTACCTGTAATATTCTAGTAAGGCATTTAAGTGTTCCTAGTGTTTGGTTAGCATTGTTGCTCAGTATTCTGCTTTACGAAGTTTTTAAATAATAAGTTTGTAAATAATTGGACCCTTACTGCATTAAAATGTTTTCATTCACATTTTTTTCTTTGTCCCTAACACTTTAATTAACATACAGCAAGTACTGTTTTCAGCACAATATGGAACAAGTCAGGTTTCCTCCACTTAGTCAAAACAGCCATTAAGTTCAGGAGACCTTTCTGAGGAGATATAAAATAATCCATTTGCATTATGAAGGAGAAAGTCAGGAACATGAGGGGGGAAGTTTTCAAAACTGGAATTAATTTCTTTTAAAGATACAGGGAAAAGGGGATTCCATAAACCAGACCTTGTAGACCACAAAAACCGCATCTTTGAGAGGGGATAAAAACGAGCACCACTCTTTTTAATTTACTGAGAAAAGGAAAATCTTGTAAAGCAAACAAAACACTGATGGTTTCATAACAAAGGGCAAAGACAAAGGGAGAACATACTAAATATTGAAAAGTGATGGGGGGGGGGGCGGATCCATTGTCAAGGCTTATGTGCAATTGTGATTTTCCATGATGCTGAAAAAGGAACATCTTGCACTTAATGCTGTATTTGCTGAAAACTGAGTATCATACCAAAAATGCAGACATTTTTTATTGTTTTTAAAAACGTTGATGTACACAACTTTTTATTCATTTTCTTGTCCATTTGTATGCTTTTAAAATGAAAATGAGCATGTATTACATCCAGTAACAGAAGCCCCAGTTTCTGACAAAATGTGTCTGGTGCATCAAGTGTATTACCAGCTTATGTAGGCTTTTTTGTTCCTATATTACAAATACTTAAGTCCTAACCCACATTAACATTGAGAGTACATTAATTACTACAACTGTGGTGCTTTGGATCTTAGTTAAAAATGCCACTGATGTAGGCATTGACAGTAAGTACTTGACACAATGTCTCACTTTCTAATGGAAATTGTTGAAACCTTAAATAACCTTCTACAGCATTTAGTGTGTTTCTACTTTTTACATGTGTGTGTGTAACAATTACCTACGAGTATTAATATTCCAATGATCTATTACCATACTCTGCTAATATACAAGTCATTTCCTTTTTTCTGGAACTGAAAGCAAAGAGGCCATCTTGGCATAAGGGAAATGCCAATATTGCTTGCCTATGATTGTTAACAGCTGCCAATGATGTATGGAGTGAATTATATATGGCTTACTAGAAATAATAATAAAAATAATAATAATAATAGACAAATGGCATAAACAAAGATATAACAAAAGAATACAATGTAATGATAACAGGAAATAAAGTAGCAGTTCTCAAACTAAACCCCCTGAATTACAAAATGACTTCTTAAAGTTCCAAAAATATACAAAACATTATTGCTAAAAACCATCAAATATTCATTTATACAAAAGGGCTATCAAGAAAAGTATGCATAGATGTCACACAAGTGCTTAATTACAAACTCAAAGTAATTAAGCATATAGTGAGAGTCCCTGGAGTGAAAATCTGGTAGCGTTCCTCAGTAGTAGCACCTATTGGAGGCATAATGGTGTCAGTGGTCAAATTGCATCATGCCAACGTCCCACCACGGGTCTGAAACACAAACAGTACATATACTTTTTCAATCATCAATTTGCCAACCATCAACAAGTATACTGACAACTAGTTTGACCACAGAGATATTTTCTAGAAGATTCCACTGGTTTACAGTGATGTAGTGTTACTCAAATGCATTCCGTGAGAAAATATTACACTTTTTTTGTTTGTGTTTTACATTCGCCACGTTTCTAAACTACACTGCTCAAAAAAAAATAAAGGGAACACTTAAACAACACAATATAACTCCAAGTAAATCAAACTTCTGTGAAATCAAACTGTCCACTTAGGAAGCAACACTGACTGACAATCAATTTCACAGCTGTTATGCAAATGGAACAGACAACAGGTGGAAATTATTGGCAATTAGCAAGACACACTCAATAAAGGAGTGGTTCTGCAGGTGGGGACCACAGACCACTTCTCAGTACCTTTCTGCTTTCTGGCTGATGTTTTGGTCACTTTTGAAAGTTGGTGGTGCTTTCACACTCGTGGTAGCATGAGACGGACTCTACAATCCACACAAGTGGCTCAGGTAGTGCAGCTCATCCAGGATGGCACATCAATGTGAACTGTGGCAAGAAGGTTTGCTGTGTCTGTCAGCGTAGTGTCCAGAGGCTGGAGGCGTTACCAGGAGACAGGCCAGTACACCAGGAGACGTGGAGGAGGCCGTAGGAGGGCAACAACCCAGCAGCAGGACCGCTACCTCCACCTTTGTGCAAGGAGGAACAGGAGGAGCACTGCCAGAGCCCTGCAAAATGACCTCCAGCAGGCCACAAATGTGCATGTGTCTGCACAAACGGTTAGAAACCGACTCCATGAGGATGGTATGAGGGCCCGACGTCCACAGATGGGGGTTGTGCTCACAGCCCAACACCGTACAGGACGCTTGGCATTTGCCAGAGAACACCAGGATTGGCCAATTCACCACTGGCGCCCTGTGCTCTTCACAGATGAAAGCAGGTTCACACTGAGCACATGTGACAGACGTGACCAAGTCTGAAGACGTGGAGAGTGATCTGCTGCCTGCAACATCCTTCAGCACGACCGTTTGGCAGTGGGTCAGTAATGGTGTGGGGTGGCATTTCTTTGGAGGGCCGCACAGCCCTCCATGTGCTCGCCAGAGGTAGCCTGACTGCCAATTAGGTACCGAGATGAGATCCTCAGACCCCTTGTGAGACCATATGCTGGTGCGGTTGGCCCTGGGTTCCACCTAATGCAGGACAATGCTAGACCTCATGTGACTGGAGTGTGTCAGCAGTTCCTGCTAGATGAAGGCACTGAAGCTATGGACCGGCCCGCCCGTTCCCCAGACCTGAATCCGATTGAGCACATCTGGGACATCATGTCTCGCTCCAACCACCAATGCCACGTTGCACCACAGACTGTCCAGGAGTTGGTGGATGCTTTAGTCCAGGTCTGGGAGGAGATCCCTCAGGAGACCATCCGCCACCTCATCAGGAGCATGCCTAGGCGTTGTAGGGAGGTCATACAGGCACGTGGAGGCCACACACAATACTGAGCCTCATTTTGACTTGTTTTAAGGACATTACATCAAAGTTGGATCAGCCTGTAGTGTGTTTTTCCACTTTAATTTTGTGTGTGACTCCAAATCCAGGCCTCCATTGGTTAATAAATTTTGATTTCCATTGATGATTTGTGTGACTGTCAGCACATTCAACTTCGTACAGAACAAATTCAATGAGAATATTTCATTCATTCAGATCTAGGATGTGTTATTTGAGTGTTCCCTTTATTTTTTTTTTTTTTGAGCAGTGTATTTACAAAATCCAAATGTAAGACACTTGATTCAGTTAATCAAGCCTTCTGGAGCATCTAGATGGAGAATGAATTCCACAAGAACTTACCATAGGTTTCATTTCCCTGCTGTTTCCACCTGCTGTTCTCTTGTCCTCAGCCATTGCCTTCTTGCTGCTCTCCACAAACTCCTATAAGTCCAAAAAAAAAAAAAGAGCTTTTAACACACTTGTGCCCAAACCTTTTGTTATAGAGGGCTAAAGTGCAATAATTGGGGTGGGCTAAACCAAAAAGACAAAACAATATACACATGAAGGTATAAAGGAGTTTAACATGATATATTTTTACTATACTTTAAAAATACAGCTGCAATAAAGGAACATAAATTAGTCACGTACAGACAGTGTGAACATAACTTTCATTGGATGAGTGGCAGGGTCAGGGTAGCTTTCTGGTGGGTCAAATCAAATTTCCTTGAAGGCAAACTTGGCCCACAGGCCACACTTAGTTATAGTGCAGGGCTACCCAATGCTGCACGCTGCACTGACATGTGGTCTTGACACCAAGAAAAGCAGCCAGTCTGAATTATTTTACGATAAAATGACAAATGCTAAGTCAGCTAATGTTAAGCCTCGTTTTCCACATCATGCAAATTGTCAACTGATACCAAACATGATGAATTCATCACCATCAGCTCATTAAAATCAGGGTTGCAGCAGTTTTTCAAATAGATCCAACCTTTTTAAGGTTCACTTAGGACAAGAATAATACCATTTCCAATGCCCAACACCACATACACACACATTCAAATATGGCATGGCTGTATGATTATTATTATTATATTTTTTAAATAAATAGGTAGTTTGGGGGTTTATATATACACTTGACATCAGGGGTTCCCAATCCCAGTCTTGGTGGCCCTTTGCTCTGTGCACTTTTGTAGTTTCTCTATTTTACACGACTGACTCAGCCAACAAGGTGCTAGTTAATTAGGTAATGAGTTTAATCAGGTGTGCTGAGTGAGACGCAGGCATTTCAAACTGGGGCCCTTTCGGGCCAAAGTGCAGCAGAGGTTAGCCTTCACCATAATCTAATGCTCTGAATTCAGTTCATGAAGGCCTTGCTAATTAACTGACGAGCTGAATCAGATATGTTTTAACGAGGCAATGTGACAAAGTCTGCAGTGTTTTAGCCGGAGGAACGGAGCCTGGCGTGTTTTATGGCCATGGTCACCAACCCTCCCTCCTGGCGATCTACTTTCCTGCAGTCTTGAGCTCCCAACTGCATCTAACATGGAGCAGGTGTGGCAAATTGTGGATGGAGCTAGACTTTGCAGCATGGCAGACCTCCAGGGCCAAGGTTAGTGGTCACTGTTGTATGCAAAGAACTCCTCTGACACTTATTTCTAATGTTTAACGTTTGACAAATGTTAAAACATGCAAATGCAGCAATTTTCAGGACCAATGTTAAGATTGAATTGTTGAATTCTTTAATTTAGGTTAGGTTACTTGGTTCCTTCAGATTAAAATGCCTTGCAAATATGAGTTTTGTCAGGCAGCTCAGTCAAAAGTTAACTATTAGATTGGGTACACAGTTCAAGCGTTTTCTCTAATGTTCTACTAATAACCTATCCTCATGATGAGGCTGCATAGCTGACAATGAAGCTAGAATAAAATTAAACAATAGTGTATGAAGAGAGAGGCGTTATCACTCACAGTCAGAGGCTGGCATTTATAAGAAGAACCACATAGTAACTGGGATTTGCCTATGACTAATGTTGGGAATTATGGAGTTGAGTAAAACTAATATATCAGGACAAAGGTTTACGTTACCATCAGGGCCTTGTCCATGTAGTACTCGCTGCCTGGGCTGCCATCGTTATATTTGGTGTCGATGGCGAAGCACAGGAAGAGCACATCCACCACCATCTCGAAGATGGAGAGAAAGCAGTGGGCCACCAGGAACGCGAACAGACACACTATGATGAGCGGCAGCACCCACACTGTGTACTCTCGCTGATAGTTCAGCGCCAGCACTCCTGCAAACGCTGTGCAAGACACAATCAGGACCTGGAACCCAAAACCACCACATATTAGAAATACTCAGGATTCAGTATTGGGCCCAATGATACTGCTGCTGCTTCGCTACCTTCGATTCAAATGCCACTGAAGCTACCAAAAGAACAATACTTATAGCACTATATACATCTAATACACAATTAGGTATAAACAAATTTGCCCTTACTCCAAATATAGTTGATCTGCCAAGACATGTCTGGGGTCTGAAATTTGATCCGTTCATTTTGGTGCTACGAGGCTAATGTAGCTTACATGACCAACAATTCACATAATGCAAAATGAAAATCAGACAACTCTACACATGTTTTTAGCCACACAACATACTTTGTCTATTTTTATAGCTGTCCTACAGTGTCAGAAACCATATAAGCAAGTCTGCTTGAGATTACTTTATATTATAAAGCAGCAACTCATAATTCAGGTATGCAGTTCGGTGGGATTATACCCTTCCATGGCTTGTTGGCTCCAGTGCAAGACTAAAGCATTACACTTGAGGGGCTCCTGAGTGGTGCAACTGTCTAAGCCAGCGGTGCACAACTGTGGTCTTAGAGGGCCGGTGTCCAGCACAGTTTGGTGATTTACCTGCTCAAACACACCTGATTACACTTATCTGTTAATTGGCAGGTTAAGTAGGTGTGTTTGAGAAAGGAAACCTCCAAACTTTGCTTGGCCCTCCAGGACCGGAGTTGTGCACCCCTGGTCTAAGCCAAGTGTGACGGCCAGGGACGGGAACAATTTGATGATTTTCCTGGGCAAACACACCAGCTGAACATAGTAATTACCCATGGTAATGGGTTGTATTTTGAATTTGAGCAGGCTACTTCTCAATGCTTAAAAAAAACTGTGGCTCTTCAGGACAGGAGTTTCCCACTCTTCATCTTAGCATTCCCTCTAACATCAGGATCAACCTTGTGACCTATAGCCATCCATGGTGGGCCTTGTTCTCTCTGGGTGGGTAGAACCTTACTCACCCCCATTGGCAGTTAGCATTCTGCTCTAAGCTGTACAATGACACTGTTTTAGTGGCAGTTTAAAAGATGTGCTGGTGGATCTTGAAGAAAGCACATACTAGCCTTACCCTGGTCCTGCATGAGGTCATACCTTTCCTAAAAATAGCACAAAGTCTCCCACAGAATTGATTGTAGCCACACGAAGTGCATTCTCAGCTAGGATGATGAAGGCATCTCGGGCAGATGTGCAGAAGCTGGTGCTGTTAATGGCAGTTGCTACATATGCGTTCTTAAGGGAGGAAGAACAGTTTCATTTAAAAAGTTGTACTCATCTTGAACACCATTAGAAAAATAAATACAACTGTCAGTTTACAAATACCAGTTTAAGTCTCAACATGTAACAGGGCTATTAACATAATGGACAAATAACCATTTGTCATGCTTAAATTTTCTCATATAGATCATTTTATCATGTGCCAACAGCTGCTGTCATCAGCAGTGTTGACACAGCCAAAAGCCGTATCAAGCTCTAATAGCTTTCAGAGTCATAAGTAAACTTGAGCTGTGTTTGCTTACTTGATTCAGGTAGCTGAGGCACTTCTCCAGACACCACAAGCAACAGACACAAGCTTTCACCATACATCGAGCGCAGCCATTCTCCTAGGAGAGAGAGCAATCCATGTCTTTTTTAAATAATGTAATGTCACTCTGTCAAGTGGAGTAAAAAGCCTCTGTTTAAGTTGATACTGCATTAATACCTTGAAAACATTTATAGAAACTGTGTATCAAATTTACACAATTTGGATTATGAAGACAACTTTGTGCACAGTGTAGACTCACGCTGCCTTTCAGCTGATTGTGGATGTAGGTGAGGATGAGGCGTGGTATCTCCACTAGAGTGATGATGAAGGCTCCTTTGGCCACCGTGCCGAGGTGATAGCGCATTACTGACATCACCGAAGACAAGAGGGGAGTCAGAGGCAGCTGAGATTTATCTCTGCAATCAAGAAGGCGACGTTACAGAATGAAATGCAGAATGAAACTACATGTTCTTTGATGATCACTGTAACATTTGAAGTGGCTATTTGAAGAGTACCATATAAAAGTCTCAGACCAGCCAAGGTCTGTCTGGGCACAAGGTATGTAAAAAAAAAAAAAGTATTGGACGGCAGGTACAAATATGGAGCCATCTTGAGGAGAGGATTGAAAAGTAGTAAATAGTGGAAAAATAGTGATCGTGACACCTGACCTGGTAAAGTAGTATGTGACGACCGCCCCTGCTACAGTCATCTGTTGGCAGGCCAGAATGAACTCGCTGATCCATATGAGACCGACCGCATGGTACCACACCATATACTGTTGTGGCCCATCCATCTTGAACTCCACCAAACCAGTTTGGTTATTCTTTACTGGATTTCCTGTGGATGTAAAATATCATAGTGGCATAAAGATGAACTGTGTTGATGCACACTTTCAATACACTACATTTTACTCTAAATACAAATTTCATAAATATGATACTGCAATTCCCAAGTGTAGTCAGTCTACAAAAGTCTGTGCCATCAGACTCAGATGAGATACAGACATTAGGCAGGCTAACGGTTACTTCCTGGCATTTGTCTTTCAAATAAAAATGAAATTCTCCACCTTCAAATCTAACTTTTTTTTTTTTAAATATTGAATGTAAAGGAATTATTAATATAGCAGTGTATGATGGACACTGGCTTGTGGTGAAGTAGCATCTAGATCTAGTCTTCTGGTCACAGTAAGCTTAATCACTGAACAACCTTGATGCTTGACCTTTACCGTGTGTGTGTGTGTGTGTGTGTGTGTGTGTGTGTGTGTGTATATAATGTATATGTAAAATATTAATTCATTCATGACTCCTTTGGAAATTAGTTAATTGACTATAAATAAATTAATAACTTTCACAATAGCACTTTGCATGCATAAACAATAAATGTGTAGAAAATGTAAAAAATAATGGGTCGTGAGACAGGATGATACTCAGGAGTATTTGAGAGCGACAAAATCTCAAAGATCTACCAGCTGGTTTGAAAAAGAAAAAAAAAAAAACTAGGGGACAAACTGTTTAACAAACCTGCTGTTCCAAGCAAGAGGAGTACAGTGATCCAGTAGACCCAGAATAGCATGAGGGTCAGGAAGGTCCAGAAAGGCTGTAGCACCAGCAGAGGCAAGTGGCCGAACACTTTACTGGCCACGCGAAACAGAGCGATGGTCAGGGCCACCCGTTTCCTCATGAAGAACATCAGCAACAGCAGGACCAGCTAAAAGATTAAGGGTAAACATGAATATGCATGTTAAGACACTTTTGTAACTCAAACTGTAACTTATACATAGTTAAACACGCCAAAAAATCTTAACTAATCCTTGTCTGAGGCAACAAAACACATTTTAACTGTCCTTTAACAGGAACAAGGACGGTACCGTGAAGACTGTAGCTGCTATGGCATAGATGAGCAGAGCTTTCTCGTTATCTTTAGCCACCTGCAGTTCAGTGGCAGGCAGTGTGGAATTGGCAGACACCCTGTGATCCACATAGAGCCACCACAGGACTCCAGTTCCACCTGACAGAGAGAGAACAGCAGTATTTCAATTTCCAATATCTGAGAATTAACATTAGCAGAGGAGAGTTAAAAAGTTAGACATTAATGGACTTCAACACTTCCTAGCACACTGTGTCTAAAAGTTTGTGGACATCTGCATCATTTCTTCTGAAATGTTGGGAATTACTAGGGATTTTAGTCCCTTTTTGTTGCAGAAATAGACTTCTGGGAAGGCTTTACACTAGATGCTGAAACACTGCTGTCATTGCATTCAGCCACAAGAACATTAGTGAGGTCAGGTACTGATGTTGGATGATTAGGTCTTGATCCCAAAGACCACTCCAACTCATCCCAAAGGTACTGTAAGGTCACTCCAGAAAATGCAGTTCAACTGGCTCCCAGTCCGATGCTGAAGGGCCTTATATCCCTCTAGCAGACACTTGCTACTGGGCATGGTGGCCTTGGCGTCATGTGTGGCTGCTCCAGAGCATCCTACTTTATTGGTCAGTGCTTATCTACATAGATTATAGAAGCTGTATGCGTGCAACTGAATGCCTATGTCAGCAATAGGAGTACCTTAAAGTAGCTGACTTTGCTAAATAGACGGAGTCTACAAAGTTTGGGACGTATAGTGTATTTTAAATTGCCCACGGCTTTTCCTTGCTTTTTTTGAAACAAGAGTTTGATGTACTACCTACAGAAGTGTAGTGTATATAGGTTTTATTTCTCTCTTAGTGATGGAGGTTTGAAAATGGTTATGTAAACATTAATTGTGTCGCTATATAAAGCCACACAAACATCACAAATGGACTTTGGGGGAAAATAAGAAGACGTCACTTGACCAAATGTGCTAACATCATTAACAATTGAACGTAGTAGCCACTAATTTGCAGAAATTTATCTACTACTAATTGGATGCTACTCACTTTCATTAGCCGTCAATAGCACTAGGTTTTTTTTTTTTGGTTTTTTTTTTGGCTTAATCCTTAAAAAAAAAATGGCAACTAGAAAACCATACATGTAAGATTTCAAGGCATTTAATCTCATACATTATGTGCTATCTGTAACAAAGTCACAACATTTATGTGTGCATACCTAGGGAACCGAGCACCACGATGGCTGTAAGAAGCCACACCAGAAGTGCTGAGATGAAGCGGATCACTCCCATCATAATTACGGACAGAACTGCAAGGGACCCAAGAGTGATACATGTAAGTGAGTGGTAAACAGCCGGGATATTACCTAAAGCACCTAACGTTAGCTTACTTTCAGCATTCTGTATTGTGGAACACGCTTAAATTGGGAGCAACTGTGTAGCTGCTATTGTTTTCCTACCTCAGCAATACAGCATGCCCTGTAAATTGGTTTGGGACATAGCTAGCATACCTAGTGAGAGCAGACACAGCCCCATAATGATCTCCTTTGAGGTCATCACTCCAGTAATGACCCTGTGCAGCACGCTGTTGTCACTCACAAAAGTGATGAGCGCCTCAGCAAACTTGGCATAGCAGGAGATGTCTGCCGGTGTGCAGCGGTGGAAGACTGGGAAAGACTTACTACACAGGGGAAGAATGTTCATGAATTACAAGTGGTAAAAAGAACCATTCAAAGCTTTAAACTCAATATTTCTTTGAAATTTTTAAATCTATTTTGTTGCAGATACATGTATAAAATGATTTTATCTAAAATTATATGCTCCCGGCTTTTGGATGTATTCAGAAGGAATTACAAAGCTATAGATAATTCTAAAATGACAAATCTCTATAGAATGCAAAATGAGATTTTAATAGAATTCATATATAGAATGCTTCATATCTCAAAAGTAGCAATTAAATCCTGAGGCAATTTATTTAAAAATGTGAAAATGAAATCAAATGCTCCTTTTTTCTTTAAGAACTAATAATGACAATTCCAAACTCCAAATTCCAAACTTGTGCATACAGTAAAAAAGGTTCAAAAAAATTTATCAACATATGAACATGTGCATTTTTTTTAAACTGCTGGTATAATGTGGTCAGCATATTTGCCTTGGAGGAACTGGAAGTTTGGGGCATTTCGTAGCCTTGTTTGGGTCATCACTGTATCTGTCAAGGCTCACTTCATAGGAGCACAACTTGGAACCTTCAAACAAACAAACAAAAACAGGTACTTTAGCCAAATCTTCAACCTTGTTACATGTTTCAGTGAAATTTTTATATTTAGGGTCCCAGCTAAGGATTCTCAACTAATGCCTGATTTTCTCATTTTTTTGATGGTGCTTAAACCTACTAGCTATATGGTACAAACTTTCATCTGTAGAAACAGCTGCAGTTGCAAGTACAGTTTGCTAGTAAAAACTACGTAAGTAAACAAAACTACATATCTCTAAAATGGGAACATTTATAATAAGAGGGGAAAAAAAGTTGATCATTTTTAATGCAAGTTAATATAATGAGATTTTATCTAAGATGTTCAAATCATTCAGTATTCACACAATGTAAAGGGCAGCTGGTGTTTTCAAATCATCTAAAAAAAAAAATGGAGTTATGAGGTTTAGACATGACAATAAGGATGACATTTCCTCAATAGTGTGAACACTGAAAGGAATCCAGAGGTGAGTCAGTGCTAACCGTTGGTGAATGCAAATTTTCTGAGGTCATCATAAGTTTGGAGTTCTGTTTCTGGGCATCTGAAGACACAGAGGGCTACAGAGTTGATCTTCCTTTTCACCAAGTCAATGTTGCATGGATCCAGGAAAAAGACGTACCTGCAACATAAATGTAAAACTAGATAAGCAAATACAGACTTCAGAAAAAAAAAACTCTTATTGTATGTTAAGGTAACAAGATTTTGTTCAGTCTCAAATAATTTGGGACCATTTTTATTCACCCATTTGTCATAAAATTACACAATGTAAATAACAGCAATCATTTCAAATGGTCTAAAATATACAAAACAAAAAAGGATGGAAAAATGTTTTTGGATAGCAATAATACATGTATTAGATTCTTCTCTACATTCCAAAAATGGTGGGACACTTTGCAAAATGTAAATAAAAACAGAATGACATGATTTCCAAATCTCACAGACCCACGTCTTATTTACAAAAGAACATAGAAAACATATGATATTTAAAACATTTGACCGTTTCATGGAAAACAGTAACTCATTTAGAACTTGATGGCAGCAACGCATCTCAAAAACGTTGGGCCAGGGCCATGTCTACCATTGTGTAGCATCCCCTCTTATTTTAACAACACTAAGTGTCTGAGAAGTGAACAGACCAACTGTTTGAGTTTTGGGAGAGGAATGTTGTCCCATTCTTGTCTGATGTAGGATTCTAGCTGCTCTACAGTCCTGGGTCTCTTTTGCCGGATTTTCTGTTTCATGATGTGCCAAATGTTTTCTACTGGTCAAAGGTCTGGACTGCAGGCGGGCCAGTTCAGCACCCAGACTCTTCTTAGGCAAAGCCATCCTACTGTGATGGATCCAGTATGTGGTTTAGCATGGTCTTGCTGAAATATGCAAAACCTTCCCTGAAAAACATGCTGTCTGGATGACCGCATATGTTGCCAAAACTTGTATATTTTGTTCAGCATTAATGGTGCCTTCACAGATGTGCATGACACCCATACCATGTGCACATCCCATATCCATATCATCGTGGATGCTGGCTTTTGAACTGTGTGCTAATAACAAGCTGGGAGGTCTTTAGCCTGGAGGATACAGTGACTTATTTCCAAAAAGGATTTCAAATTTTGATTCATTGGGTCACAGGACACATTTCCACTTCACCTCAGTCCATTTTAAAGGAGCTCGGGCCCAGAGAAGTTGGCAGCATTTCTGGATCCTGTTTATATATGGCTTTTCTTTGCATGATACAGCTTGCAATAACATGCATGTGTGGATTTCACAGCGAACTGTGTTCACAGACAATGATCTCTGGAAGTGTTCCTGAGCCCATGCAGTACTGTTCCAGTATAGAATCAGGCCTGTTTTCAATGCTGTGCTACCTGAGGGCCCAAAGATCACAAGCATCCAATACTGACTGTCGGCCTTGTCCCGTGTGTACAGGGATTTCTCCAGATTCTCTGAATCTTTTAATGATATTATGTACTGTAGATGGTGAGATACCCAAAGGCTTCGCATTTTTATGTTGAGCAACATTTTTCCGAAATTGTTTTTTTTTGCAGATTGGAAAACCTTTGCCCATCTTTGGCTTCTGAGAGACTCTCTCCAAAATGTTCTTATTATAACCAGTCACGCGAGTTAGTTGCAAACTGTCTCCAGCTGGTTTTTATTATAGTAGCACTTACTTTTCCAGCCTTTCGTTGCCCCTGTCCCAACTTTCTTGAGATGCGTTGCTTCCATCAAGTTCTAAATGAGAATGTTTTTCATGAAATGGTAAAACATCTCACTTTCAACATCTGATGTGTTCCATGTTCTATTGTGAATAATGTGTCTATGAGATTTGCAAATCATTGCATTCTGTTTTTATTTACATTTTACACAGCTTCCCAACTTTTTGGGAATTGGGGAAGTATGATAGTAGCGCATCAGTGCTAAATAACGTTGATTAATTTGTTCTTGGAAAAACTTTTGTCTTGAAAAGAAATAAAAATTAAAACGACTCAGTTACCCAACAGTAAGAGTACAGTTGTCACTGACTGAACTTCTCTGTGAAGTAATCTGTTGACCTAGTGATCCCTATCGGATTAAACCACTTACTTCATCAAGCAGGACACGTGTCTAAACCAGTGACTCATGCACACACTTTTAGATACGTTGCAATGTTTTAACCCAGGAATGCAGCTAAGGCTAGACAAGGGTTTTTCACGTTCCTTTTGACCTGCTTTGCTTACATTGAGGGCAAATACAACAAGAAATGACAAGAATTTATCAGATCTACTTCATCTGATAAAACAAGTGTTAACACGGAATCAGGTGCTCACACTGAAACTGAATATACGTCAAAGTAGGGGTGTCCAAATACAGTCCTGCGGTGAAAACAGCACAGCTCAGTTTTTCTCTATCAAGTCCATCAAGAGCTGAAACTGTGTGTAAGAACATGTTATACAACAGTCTGCAGCTTGATTGGTTGAAAGGCATCCGGAGTTGTTCTATCTGATAACCGTACTTTTTTCACCACACTGGTAAAATTCCACTGCCCAAGCAGTTGGTCAGTATTAAGAATGGCTGGCACTTGTGGTGGAACGAGTTTTTTTTTTTTTTTTTTTTAAACCCAGTGTTTCCCACATTTTAAATCATGGTCAATTTTTACTTGCTTGCTTGGTCTTCTCCCTCTCGAATAACACCACCATGCTGGGAGAGGGCTAGCTTGAATTTCTGACAATTCACTGATTTGTCATGTCACAGAAATCAAAACATTTACATATCTACCTACAGCAGTTTACCTCCACCCATTTATGCTTAAGATAAGTGTTTTAGCCCGAACTGCTTTTTAAGAGGTACAATATAGGATAGCCAATCAAAATAGAGCTCATTTACATGTATTAGTCTGAAAGGCACAGAAACAAAAGCAGCTTGTTTAAGAAAGAGATGTTGGAAAATGGTCATGTAAAATTAATTACAATTGCTTTTTGTGCATACAACCACACAAACGTGATGAGTAAAACTCGGGGATAAATATGAAACAGAAGAAAAATGTAGGACATGTCAAATAGCTGGGACTACCCAAGGCCTGCACGGGGTACAAGCTCAGTGTTTCCCCTGTTTTAATAACCCTGATTTACCTCAGCACCGTCAGGCCTTTCCAAGACTGGTCAAAAAACAAAGACTTTGCACACAGAGGGAATTCAGTTCCACACTTGCAGCAATAGCAGAAAAAAAGAAAAGTAAGAAACGGAACATAGCTATTTTCTCTGGGACTAACTCAGTGCCTCTGAGAACAAGACAAAAAAAAACATTTAAAAGAGCATTTTATCTTTCTTTTGCTTACTTGTTTAAAGTTTGGTCCTTGCCACTGGACTCGATCCCTGGAATTTCGGTGTTCTTCTGTCCGCAGGTATTTCCGTAGCTGTCATAGCCTGATATGAGTCTGGAGGCTGCTCCCGTTGATATTGCGAACCCGCAAATGAAGAGCTAAGGACAATTAAACACACATCTAATCACATCTCTATAGCCATGCAATCACATGCAATCTAAACACATCAGTATCACAATATATCCCCTATGCCTGCTATATAGAGGTACACTGCCAAAAGTATTCACTCAAATAATTGAATTCAGCTGTTCAAATCACGTCCATGGCCACAGGTGTATAAAATCCAAGCGCCTAGGCCTGCAGACTGTTTCTACAAACATTTGTGAAAAAATGGGTCAGGAGCCACCTGTGCAACAAGTCCAGTCGTGAAATTTCCTCGCTACTAAACATTTCACAGTCAACTGCCAGTGGTATTATAACAAAGTGGAAGCGACTGGGAACGACAGCAGCACAGAAACAAAGTGGTAGGCCACGTAAAATGACAAAGTGGGGGTCAGCGGATGCTGAGGGGCTTAGTGCACAGAGGTCACCAACTTTCAAACTTTCAGAGTCAATCACTACAGACCTCCAAACTTCATGTGGCTGTCAGATTAGCTCAAGAACAACACGGAGAGCTTCATGGAATGGGTTTCCATGCCTGAGCAGCTGCATCCAAAACTAATATCACTAAGTACAATGCAAAGCGTTGATTGTAGTGCTGTAAGGCGGGGCCATTGGACTCTAAGTATGCGGTATAAAGCGGAAAATTTGGTGGAGGGGGGATTATAGTGTGGGGTTGTTTTTCAGGAGTTGGGCTCGGCCCCTTAGTTCCAGTGAACGGAACTCTTAATGCTTCAGCAAACCAAGAGATTTTGGACAATTTCATCCTCCCAACTTTGTGGGAACAGTTTGGAGACTGCTTCCTGTTCCAACATGACTGCGCACCAGTGCACAAAGCAAGGTCCATAAGGACATGGATGAGTGAGCTTGGTGTGGAGGAACTTGACTGGCTTGTACAGAGTCCTGACCTCAACCCGATAGAACCCTTTTGGGATGAATTACAGCCAAGACTGAGCCAGGCCTTCTCGTCCAACATCAGTGTCTGACCTCACAAATGCACTTCTGGAAGAATGGTCAAAAATTCCCATAAACACACTCCTCAACCTTGTGGAAAGCCTTTCCAGAAGAGTTAAAGCTATTATAGCTGCAAAGGGTGGGCCGCCATCATATTAAATCCTATGGATTAAGAATGGGATGTCATTCAAGGCAATAAAGTGCATGTTAAACTTATATGCATAGGCTTTCAAATGCCAGTTAGGGTTAGATGAAACTTCTGCATCACCTGTGTTAACTAATAACATTTGTCTAAAATCAGGGGTGTTCAACTATAGCTCCAGACCAAAATCCAACATAATTCCTACTCAATCACATCATATTCAACTTATCAGATAGGAATACCCCCTCTGATGACATGTTAAGAGTTGGAGGAACGTTTAAAAACTATAACTGTCAATCCCCACAGCTAAAATGGTGCATTTGGGAAGCTGATACTTGCAACTCATCCTCACTTCCAGCCTTAGTAACAACCAATTTACCACTACCGGCTTTGAATTGAGGTACTTTGGCCTCTCTGGTTTTTCAAATCTAGTCCCATTTGTAAAAATCACTTTATTCCTGCAATTAACGTCTTTCATGACTGCCATAAAAAGGGCAACAGTAGATATGCAGTTTTATACGTTGATGGAGTCTTTGCTTCTTTTTCTGATCTTTAAGTTTCAGTTACCATCCTTGTTTTACTGATACCTTCAAATTCAGAATTTTATGCATGATCAGTGCACTTACTTTCCCTCTCCACCTAAATGTTCTTAATTAAATTAAATAAAATTACTCCTCTCTATATTATGTGTTTTGAGAAAACGTTTACAGTTTTGAATGAAGAGTTAGGTTTGGTCATACGTGATGAAACCCAGGAATCTGCTGTTTAACATAAGTAATATGTTTTGTCATGTTTGAGGCTGACTTACGCATATATTTGGGACGTGTCCAGTATTGTCAAGTTTCTGACTGACAGTTACTACCTGCTTACCAGAACTATCTAAACAGGAGAGTAATCAAGTTTTGAATATGAAATAACCCTATCCACCAAAGGCCTCACAGTGGCTCCTGTGATCTTATGCACCTTAAATGAGAAAATATTAGGCTTTCATCTAGAAAGGCAGCTGTGAAATTCCATCGAACCTGAGATCCCATGACTACATATTTTAAAAAGCTGAAGTGTCTCCCTACCAACTGGAAACCCCTCTTCCACTTCCATGTGAATGTATTTCTTTAACTAGAAATCTAATATGGGAGCAATGGTCTGGCCGTATCTGTATTTGTATGGTTTCTTCCTTACTTAACAGTCGAATAACGTATAAGGTATTAGTACTTCTTGCCCTGTGTATTATTATATTGATATGCATTTATGTATGTTGTGTTTTTTGTATGTAATGCTGTTTTTTGTTCAGTTCAGGTTATAATGTAAAATGTTGCACATATACAAACATGTCTGTGACTGTATTTGCTAAGTACAAATTTTAAAAACAAACTTTTTATATTAAAAAAAAAAAAAAACCATCTGGCAGGTTTTGTGGGGCTCTACAGGAAGTACTGTGCGCATGAATACACATCTGTGGTGCTTTTTTTTTTTTTTTTTTTTTTTTTTTTTTTTTTTTTTTTGGATGGCGAATGCAGAAATAAGTCAAACAACTCATGTTCATGCACGTCAAACAGTGTCACCAAAAATGCAACCCATAAGCAAATGTAGTTTTTCCAAAGTTCCTCAAACTGTCTGTCTTCACACGCATATGAACTTGAGTGGTTTCCCATTCTTAATCCATAGGGTTTAATATAATGTCTGCCCACCCTTTGCAGCTATAACCGTGTCAACTCTTCTGGGAAGGCTTTCCACAAGGTTTAGGAGTGTGTTCACGGGAATTTTTGTAAGGTCAGACACTGATGTTGGATGAAAAGGCCTGGCTCGCAGTCTCCACTTTAATTCATCCCAAATGTGTCCTATCGGGTTGAGGTCAGGACTCTGCGCAGGCCAGTCAAATTCTTCCAGGCCAAATTCGCTCATCCATGTCTTTATGGTCCCTGCTTTGTACACGTGTGCAGTCATGTTGGAATAGAAAGGGACCATCCCCAAACTGTTCCCACAAAGTTGGGAGAAGGAACTTGTCCAAAATCTCTTGGTGCTGAAGCATTAAGAGTTCCTTTCACTGGAATAAGGGGCTGAGGCCAACTCCTGAAAAGCAACCCCACATCATAATCCCCCTCCACTAAACTTTACACTTGGCACAATGCAGTCAGACAGCCGCCAACCCCAGATTCGTCCATCGGATTGCCACATGGAGAAGCTTGATTCATCACTCCAGAGAACACGTCTCCACCTCTCTAGAGTCCAGTGGCGGCGCTTTACACCACTGCATTTGACGCTTTACATTGCACTTAGTGATGTTAGGCTTGGATGCAGCTGCTCTGCCATGAAAACTCATTCCATGAAGCTATCTAGAGCTAATTGAGCTAATTTAAAGGCCACATGAAGTTTGGAGGTTTGCAGAAAGTTGGCGACCTCTGCGCACTATGCCCCTCAGCATCCGCTGTCATTTTACTGCTGTTGTTCCCAATCACTTCCACTTTGTTATAATACCACTAACAGTTGACTGTGAAATTTTAGTGGCGAGGAAATTTCATGACTGGACTTGCTGCACAGGTAGCATCCTATCACAGTACCATGCTGGAATTCACTGAGCTCCTAAGTGCGACCCATTCTTTCACTGATGTTTGTAGAAGCAGTCTGCAGGCTCTCATTATTCACCACCACTTGACTCCCTTCAAGTTTGTTCAATGACATCTCTGAGGCCTTTCGAAAGGGCAATTAAGAAACTGTGTAGTGAGGTTGCAATTCAAAATTGGTTGAAAATAACTTTACACACCAAGCAGATATGCTCTATGCTTACAGCAACAACAGAAGAAAAAAAGAGATCCTCAGTCCCAGAAGAGAGCCGATCATCTAGTATTATAATCTCTGCTGCTCTCTGATACATTTAGCTTTTGTGTTTGTCCTAGATGAATCTGAATTCAAGTTCAGGCAACAAGGTCATCACTAAGGTCATTACAACCATTAATTTTCAGCATTAAACATGGCAGCATGTCTTCTGTTTCTCATAAAAAATACATTAGATCTCAATCTAGGACCTTATGGATCAGAATAAGCTTTACAGCTTCAAGCTCATGATGGCTACAACACACCATGCTAGACCTGAGCTGGAAACCCAGTCAGTATCCATGCACTCACCATTCCAACGTTGAACAAGGCAAAAAGGATCAGCCATGGTATGTCTGTGCACCTGCGATCCTCCAGAGGCTTCCAGTCTTGCCTTTTCTGCCAAAGAATACAAAATGTTGGAAATATCTGCAAATGATACATTCCACTCAGAAAAGATCTTAATTTCTTAGATGCTTAATTTCTGTATTTGTCTTCCCAGTATGCATATATGTAGCTATTAGAGGTATTAAACTCCTCAGACATCTGGTTCCCATCACAAACGATGCAGAGAAATGTGAGTGGGTAAACTTCTTTACAATACAGCACTATAAATAACTTGTGTTTAAATGTATTGATTTGCAGAAATTTTGAAGAAAAAAAAATCCCTTTTAAATTAAGATCAGGTCAAGATAAGATTTTTCACATATTCATAATACAGAATCAACAATCTTATCTTACACCATCCTATCTCAAGTTGATTGACAAATCAGCTGTCTTGTCAGTTACCTAGCAACCGACCATAGAACAGCTGAAACATAAAGGAGTATTCAAAATAATCAAGTTAGCTAGCTATCTAGTTAGCCAGACCGCTAAGATTAGCTACCGTTACTGAAGTAAAAGGGTCAAACAGAACTAAATCGCGATAAACTTGATGTTAAAAATATTTTGAGAGTTTATCAGAACGTCGTCGCTCTTTCAGTTTCCTAAACGCTTTAGCCGAGCGCGCTAACGTCATTCCTCTTAACACACATTCAGCTCTGCCTCCTCATTCACCACCATCGCTGTAACATTTCACCTGACGTGTTTCCATCATTGACACGCGAAGGTATAAGAGAGGATGGTGGAGATCATGTCTGGTATGTTCAAAATGCTGTTATAAAAAAACCCATAGGTCAAAGCACCTTCAGTGTAGATAAATGTAACGTCATTATGCCAATCACAGGAAACTGAACAAAACAAGACGGTTGACGCAGAAGTTAAGACATCTCTGGGGTGTCAAAGTTGGGCCAATATTCAGAAAGTTTAGCCAAGTTAGGATATTTCTGGAATACTGTTTTCTGACCTGGAGTTAATAGATAAGACTATAAACTTCAGAACTGTTGTTCTGTAACAGCTCCTGTCCTGAACCGAACCGAAGCTGTCGTGGTGAACATGTAAGATCGGAGTTGAGAAGTTTCGGCCTGGTTAGTGGTCAGTTAGGAGACACTCCATTTTTACACATGGGCTGCTGTTTTGAACGCCGAGGCGTGACCACGCCCCCTGAGACGAAACCGTACACAACCTCACCTTATTTTAAATTGCTCAACATAAAGATGGGTTGGCCAACGGCTTGTGTTTATCTCGTGTTAAAAGCTACTTAAAATGCAAGACATCGAGCCTCAAACTCTGCCGTTTCTCCGAGGGAGGAGCCCAGGTGGAGCTGAAGTCAGTCAGCTCCTTATTCGCCAGCTTTTTGTTCGAATTTGCCCGTTCCACCTTAAACGGTGCTGCAGCAACTGCTGCAACGGGGGAATTCGAGCAGTAAGCCAGTTTCCGCCCCGTGAAGCCCAGACCCCCAACCACCCTTGGGTTTGGAAAACTGAGAGAAATCTCTTTCTAGCGACCGTGATTACAAAACGGAGCCGTTCCATGCGAAGAACGCGCCTTCACAGCGTGGCTCGGTGTGTGCGCTTACCTCTGTGCTCCCACAGCATCCCATCGCAGGAAATTCCTGAGCTAAAACCGTCGGAATCAGAGAGGAAACAGCAGCACCTATGAACTAAACTGGCGCGGGAGTTGGCTCGGCTCGGGAATAACACAAAGCCCACTCAGCAAAGCAAACGCCCTCAGCTCGCCGTATGTGTAGTAGCCAGCTTAAAAGAAAGGCACACCTATCGCATGTCCGGTCTGCCGAGCTCTGCTAAAAGGATTAACTTCAGCTTGTCTGTTTCTCTGACTCTGGCGAGCAGGAACAACTTCCTTCCTATATGGTGTGGAAGCGAGAAGGCGGGGGAAGCCGGTTCTCATCGACTGCTGATCCTGAATCAGGGGCTTGTTTTCAGTCTAGGTTCAATCCGACGCGGCCTCTGGAAGTCTACGCTGACCCCGAGTCGGTTTGGTCTCGGTATTAGCGGACTGAAGCAGCGGCGGCAGATTTGACTGGCAAAGCGTGAACCAGTCGGTGTAGTAGAGCTACGGAGGCCCAGAGGCACAACAGCACAGCCAGCAGTGACTGGAGGTGCGCCGATCATCAGTTTTCGGACTGATTCCGATTTTTTCACATCACAGTTGACCGATAGTTGATTTTTATTAGGGTGTTTCTCGCTGAAGCACAGAGACTCGCTCGTTCACTGCTAAATTTATTTGTGTCCAGTGAAGGAGACCAAATATCACACATCAGTAAAACAGGGAACATTGTTTCGGAATAACTACAGCTTTACCAACTGATAATGTCAATTTCATTAATATACTTATTTAAAGCCACTGAAGCACGAACATCTGAGAGATACTAATTAAGGTGAATAAAATGTCATTTTTCTTTTTCATTTTACAGTCTGTGTGAACAAAAAGGTTGACTTTGTCTGTTCAGCCCGGCGATGGACTGGTGACCTGTCCAGGGTGACCGCTGGGACAGGCTCCAGCGCCTTAGTTGTAACTAACCTCACAGTGCAGTGGTTGTACTTAAGCCCAGTTGGCACTGCCTGTAAATTTGTCGCATACTTCAAAACGGTGTGACGTTGTAGAAAAAATGGTGATTACAGTGAAGTAAGGTTGGATTTTGTGATGTACACAAACAGCTCAGTAAACAAACAAAAAAAAAAACGTATTGAAAAAATGGCTTGCATGCCCTGAAAACACTTTGGCACAGATCTCTTTAAAACACTGATGAATCAGACTGAACCTTCGTGGGTGACCGTGGCTAGGAAATGTGGTAAAGTGGCCAGAGGAACACGCTGCTTGACCCTCTATAACAGCTAGTGATGTGTCGTTCGCGAACGATCCGGTGTTCTGTCGAATTGTGCTGCTTTGTCGAAAAATGCTACCGTAGCGTTAATCGTCAGCAGACTCTATCGATCTGTGCTATTCCATCGAGAAATGCTACCTTATCAGTTTGCACTTCCAGTTGTGTGTTTCCCATTAAATAGTGCCTAACTCAGTATTATGACGCATTTAATTACAAAATCAAGTACGTGCACTGTATGGACAAGGGAAGCATGGAATTAAATCCATTATAACGTCCTTATGCTACACATGGAAAATATTTAATATCTCGATAGACTAATATCACATGTCAAATAATGCATCCCTTATCGAAAATGCTTCCAGTACAGACCCATATCTTTTTACATCACTACTTACTCTGTGTGCACCGTATGGACAAGGGAAGCATGGATATGCAGTTTATTATAACTTCTGTATACAAACCATATATATATATATATATATATATATATATATATATATATATATATATATATATATATATATATATATATATATACACACACACATATAAACTAATATTTTTTATATATATATATAAACTTTAAACAGTGACTATTTGACATTTTTTACATACATATGTAAGACAAGTGTCTTTGTTGTATTCAGCACATTCAAAATGTGCCCAGCTACTGCAGAAATCACACTGCACCTACCCCCCCCCAAAAAAAGCCATTAGGTACATATTAGTACTCTAATACTACTCTAGTTGTCTAATAATACAAAGTATGCTTATGTTATACGTTACCATTTCAATCATGCTCTTGTCTGCATCATTTTCTAGCAAGGAGCATACCACACAGTACTCATCTGCATTCCCTATAAACGATGGTTTTAATATGGTTTTTAAATGTAGCAACTTCACTCATTCTCTAGAAATAATCATGTGGTAAAGAGTCTCTGCAGTAGCTTTACAGTACATGACACAGATTCATGGTAAGTTACATTACCTTTGTGTCAGATGATGGAATATGGATTTCTATGGATTTTGACTAAATAAAACTTGATGGCACTGCTTTCATGCAGTTTTTGATACCTCTGACCTTTACACTGCCCTCAACACTAAAATCCCACAACTGCTGGAATCGTGCTGCTTGTTGTGCAGCATTGTTTGAACTGTCCATTTAGGCCCCTGGTCTCCATGGCCTGTCATCCTTAAGAAGTTCCTAATTTTTGTTAAAATAAATTATAAAAGAAGATCATGGCAGTTCTTTTCATATAAAAAAGCTCAAATTTGCACTGTAAAATTGCAATGTTAAAATGTTATTACCGCCAGTTACGTAGCATCTTGCGCTCGTGTGCACTTTCATTTGCCAGCGGATCGATCAACACAAGGACCTTGTCAGACATGTTGACAATCTAAAAGAAATTAGTGCATTTATGATGTTCTCTCGTCATATTATAACATTCTGCTGCATCATAGCACAACTAGAATATCTCTGAACGATTCATGCAAATAATGTCTCTGATGTACACTAGCAGTCAAATGTTTGAACACAAAAAAAGACAATAAGACAATTTGGGAAGGTTGTTGTATATATGAATTAATTCTCAACCTAGTTCATTTTAAATGCACCCTTTATTTCAGAACTTTAGTTCCTCCCTCTACAAGGTCTCTGCATGTGAGAATTTCTTCAGGACTGATGTTAAAGCATCATAGGTGCTGCTTCATGAACAGGACAGTTACTTCAAAGAATCTAATATTTGTTTATTAGAGTATAATTAGAACATAACATTCATTCATTGCTTTGGCATATTTCCTATTTTTTTAATGTTGAAAAGAATAAAAATAAGTAGTTGTGTTCAAACATTTGACTGGTAATGTAAATAATCCTGCTCTGAAAATTAAAGAAAGGTAAACAAACCACTAAAACCCAGTGAGCCCCAATGTTTACAGGGCACATCCAGATTTCCTCCAGTGGAAACTTCATCTAAAGAATGTGTTGAATACAAAGTTGTCATTATTGTTACTGATAATCAATTCTGCTAGACTGTAATTGTGACAAAATTACCTTTCTGAGTCTCTGGAATTGTCCAGAAAACAATGAGGTTGCAATAACGGCACAGAGCTGGTGAACAGGTTTCTGTTGAGAACAACTGAAACTTAATTTATGTTGCAAGAAATGCACAACACAGCTACATAAATATAATTGCCACTTGCCTGCTGGTTTTCAATGAGAGTGTGCAAGTACGCATCGACAACCTGCATTGTAAAATACACAACCATTAAAGAATGTTATACTTTCACTTGTAATACATTTTGACAGTGTGATTTAGTCTCTTACATCATCAGCAAGCCACTCAGTCCCATGCAGTGTACGGAAAGATGTATCATACAATTTATATGGTCCAACAACTGCTTCCACCCGACCACAGTCTTCTGCAGCCCACAGCATTCGAACTGAAAGCACAGCATGAATGTCAAAGCATAGATATTTTTTTTCTAATCCCTGTACTATTACAGTTACATGGCCAAATGTATGTGAATACACGAACACCATACTCATTTCTCTTAGTTTAACGCCAGGGCTTTTCAAACCCAGGGCCATCTATACACAATTGCCTATGCCATTGCATGATGTAGAATTAAGATTTCCCTCCCATACAATGACCATGCCTGGCCAGATCAATTCATTAGAAGAGGTATGCACATACTTTTGGCAACATAGTGTATCTGACAAACGTCCAACATGTATAGTTTGAATAGGCCAATCCCTTTCATGCAAACAATAAACAAGGGTAGACTGAACAAATGACCAACAGGTCAAACTTGAACACAGAACTCATTAACCTCTTTCTTGTATGCTTTCCTTTATGGCTGATGAACCTTGGGGATGCTTCAACAGTCAACAGTGGTTATTGTCACATACACAGTTAACTGGGATACAGAAAGCTGTGAAAGGCTAACTTATCCTACTCTCAAAATTGTGCAATTGGATAAATGTCTGAATAAAGACTGAATGAATAAGAAGGAAAGGATCAAATAAACATTAAACAAGAGTCTATATATTCAAGACGTATAGACGTGTAAGCCTCAATTTACCTCTGTTGTTGCATCACAGACTTGAGTGTCTTTTTAAGGGGCAAAGTGGATAACAGATGGTCTCTGTGGCAGGGAAATGTCCTTAGTTATGCTTTCCAAATCCCTTCCCATGGTCAAAGAGTTGGAGCCATCAGAAAATGTCCTGGTCTCATTCTCTTTGGGGATCTTGTGGGATTCCTGAGTGGGGACTTGCCTGTCATCATTTTGGCTTCTTCTATATGGCTTGATGTGGTTGACACTGTACTTGTTCTTTAAAGTAGCCCCATCAGAATTAGACAGTGTAACAACCTTGCCACATATTGACCGGATGATATAAGGTCCAGAAAAGTCAGGCCCAATCCTTCCTCCCTTTCTTCCCTGCTTTCTCATATTGAACAGAAGCACCTCATCTCCAACATGATACACTGTATTTCGGTGCTTTTTTTGGAGTCGTTTGGCGTATGCTTGCTTCTGTTTTTGCTGAGAAATGGAGATGTTTTCTTCTGCTGTTCTCCATTAACTCTTTTTTTTTTTTTTCTTTGCAAAATGCTCCATAGGTGTTCTCCTCTGCAAGAATTATTGTAGAAAGCTGAAATGAAAAACAAGATTGAAAAATAGTAACTTGATTCCAGATTAAAGTATGTTTATATTTATGCACAAAGAAAAGTTACAAAAAAAAATATGTGAAGACAATTTATCATTTTGCAACCAACTTTTTTTTTTTTTTTAATAAAGGAAAACAAACTGACCGGCATTTCCACAGGAATTTCTGAATTTCTCCCTGCCATACAGCATAAGAAAGGGAGAATGTTTTGTTGTTGTGTTGATCTTTGATCGCAGGGAAAACAGTGTAGCATCCAAGAAGACATCCCAGTCATCCTGCTTCTCATTTACCAATTTTGTGAGAGCTCTAAGACATAAAATAAAAATCACAAGATAAACAAAATTAAGTCTCTAATATTTCCTGCTCCAACAATGCACTACACAACATAGCTATTAACACATGTAAAGGACCATGATTGTCACAGAGTTTGAATTTATTGGATTAATTGGTTTGGGTTGTTTTGTTGTGTGTTGATGTATTTATATTCTGTGAATGTTTGTGTGTTTGTGGATTTGTATAAATAATTTGTCCTGCTGAGGATGCCGTGGATTGCACAGGGCGGAGAACCTATAAAAGGTAGAGAAGTCACAGGTGGGCGTAATGAGACGTAGCTGTTTGGGCCTAGATGCCGAGTGTATTGCGGGTTTGCATTTTTCAAAGAAAATATCGACGCCCGTGTCTATCGACGGAGTAAGAGGATCAGTACTTGCATTCCTTGGTCAGCGCAGCGAGGTATGTCCTAGTTTGTATGGCTTTGTATAAGGTTGGTGTGTTTGACATTTGTATCGAGTGACTAATGCATTGTTTGTATTCTATTCAGTTTTCACTGTGCTATGAGACGAAATAAATGAATGAAGTTTACACTGTTATGAGCAAAAAAAAGGAAATTTAAGTGCCTGTCGAGACTCTCTTTGGGATCCAAGGGTTGAAAGTAAAATAATAAATAGTAATAGATTGTATATCAATTTATTACTATTTACATCCATTGTAAAAACAGTTCCTTTTCCTGAAACCGGAATGGAATGTTAAATGTTAAATTGCCTGCATTACAGAACACTCCTAAAGGGTTAAATACTTACCGCTTTATGTTGTGATTTAGTTTTTTCATCCAGGCCATTGGTTTGGGGATGATAGGCAGCTGTGACACTTCTTTCAATACCCAAAATATTACAGAGGCTGCTGTTGAGCTAAAAAAATATAAAGTAAAAAATATATATACAAACCAAGCACAACATATTTTCTGAACTGTATTTATAACAAAAATTAGACATACTTCATTCACAAATTCTCTTCCCTGATCAGAGAGGATTCTTCTGGGACAACCATGTCTATATATAATTGAGCAAATATTTCGTCCCACTTCAGCTGCTGATTTGGTCTTTAATGGGAAAGCTTCAACCCATTTGGAAAAGTAATCTGTGGCTGTTAGGATATACTGGAAGTCATCCACAGTTTTTGGAAGAGGTCCTGTCAAATCAATGCCAATGAGCTCCCAGACAGCAGATACCTATCAATTTAAAACATATATATTTATTTTACATTTCAACATTTTTTTTAATAGCTGTTGTATATTATATATAGATACTGCTGGACACATTTACCTTTATACACTCTAATGGCTGGGCAGCAGTCAAAGGTTTTCCAGTCCTCTGGCACTGATCACATTCCAAGACCTTTAAGAAAGTCACTGTTAATATTTATGCAGATTTAGCAACAGCTCAAAACACACAAGAACACACTCCAACACATACCCAGTTGTCAAGATCAATGGACATGCCATGCCAGTAAAATCTGGAGCACACTGCAGTGCGTGTTTTCAGGATGCCTGAATGACCTCCAATCGGAGAGGCGTGAAATTCCCTAAAGAGCTTTCTTGCATCTTCTTTGGATTTAATGGCTTTTCTACTTCCATAGAAAAGCTGTCCTTCTGCAGTGAATATTCATTAACATTCATTAAAGTCTTATAATAATTAAAGAGCTACCTTACTAGGACACTGGCTACATTTAAACGAGTAAATGCTCACCCTTTTCAGTGAATTTGGAAGCATACCTCCTCAGATTTAATTTCTGGGATTTATTATACCCAGATGGGTATGATCCCAGAGAGAGGAAGTTAAATACCTCGTCCCACCTGTTCTCCATAGCTGTGTGTGTGTGTGTGTGTGTATGTATGTGTGTATATATATATATATATATATATATATATATATATATATATATATATATATATATATATATACACACACACACACACACACACACACACACACACACACACACACACACACACACACACACACACACAGAGAGAGAGAGAGAGAGAGAGAGAGAGAGAGAGAGAGAGAGAGAGAGAGAGAAATTGGATAATTTTAAAACACATTTTGTTTGGATATATAATGGTACATTTCATTGTAATAAGAAAAATACTTGCAAAAGAAATGGTTGTAAAAATGAGGAATATATGTTTGAATTCGTTTTTATTTAATCTTTAAAAGTTGAAAGTGGGCTTGTTAAGCAGGCTATCACATTCTAATAGTTTGGGATAAAATCGTTTTAGAGTACTGAGTATAATGTGCTCTATATCTTATCTCTTTGTTTGTTTTTAAGGCATGGATGGAAAGAAATTTATCTTAAAATTTGTGTGCATTAAGAACAAGTGGAGCGTGTGTGGCACCACCACGAATTTGCCTAATGAAATCCTGCCTCATGTCGTCTTTGCAAAGCTAGTATGTTTACGAAAACTTTAACATTTACATGTTTATAGGTTTATTGCTATGAATGAAAAATAAATATATATTGCTCACCTCGAACGTCGTATGCACGTAGTTGCTAGCTAGCTAAATGGTTAGGATTACAAAATTATCAGTTAGTTTTTACATTCTGCAGAAAAGTGCGATGAGAGCAGGCAGGATGCAAAACATTTATTAAGGAGCCTATATAAATGTTTATAGGTCAGGAAACAATAAAAAAGATAAGAAATTACTCACCTGAACATATACTCGACAGAAAGGGAGCATAGATTAATGGGCGTGGAAACTTATGACAAGCCTGTGGGTCTGCGCATGCGCAAAAGTGGCAAAGTAGC
Organism: Pygocentrus nattereri; assembly: GCF_015220715.1. NCBI lineage: Eukaryota > Metazoa > Chordata > Actinopteri > Characiformes > Serrasalmidae > Pygocentrus > Pygocentrus nattereri. The sequence continues at coordinate 25,496,555 of NC_051232.1, forward strand.
AAATATCGATGCGTAGCACAACTCGACAGAACACCGGCTGCACAATGGGAGCCGTTTTTTTCCTTCGGTATCTCGCTGTCTCTTCGCCTCCCTGTCGTTGCGCTTGTGCTCTGCAAGTGCCACAGAGCCGACAGTTTTTTTCCAACGTCGTTTTTTTTTGTCCTTCGGTGCCTCGCTGTCTCCCCCCCCCTCCTCCCCCTCTCCTTGCGCGTCTTGCTCTGCTTCTGCCAGTGCTACAGAGCGGAGAGGTTTTTTTCCCTCAGTCGGTTTCAATTAATAAGGTAAACGGGGAAACACTGAAAAAAAAGTTTATCCACTTTTTTTCCTCTGCTGTCCTCGTGTCAAGCGTGTGCTCCACACATCTTGACCAATCACACGCAGCTTTCAATTAATGTGGTGGGAAAACACTGAAAAAAAGTTTATCTCCACTTTTTTGTGGAAACGGCAGGCAATTGGCCAAGCTGTATTGCGTTCGTGGGCAGGTGTTAATACAGACACTCACTCAAATACAGCGGTCAAGAAGCACGGCAGAAAGAAGGGGAGTCTGTGTGAGAACACAATAGGCCTAGGTGTGAAAATGAGTGACAGAAAACGTAGCAAGATTTGGACTCATTTTAATGCAACGTCGAGCTCCAGGGCAGAGTGCAGACTGTGCAAAGGCAGCATTTCATATAGAGCAGGCTCGACAAACCACTTGCACAGGCACATGAGGACATCACACTCATCAGTATTGCTGGAGGAGTCGAGACCAGAAAGGGAACCTTCTGACAGTGCAAGTGCATCAACTGCAACTTCTTCTTCAGGTGCAATAATATCAACTCTAACTGCTTCTTCAGCTGCCACAACGTCTGCCCCCATTCCTACATCCCAGCCTTTTTGTGGAAGTGGTGCTATTTTGTGATAATTTAATAATTGGTTATAATAAAAGTTTTATTTATAAAGCATTGTCATGCAGCATTTTTACTCATCACAAGTGCTTAACAATGTCAATAATGAAACAAAATGTTATAAAATTAGGTTTAAGCTATTAATGAATTAATAATGTAAAAATATATATATGGGGAGCTGTTTGGGAGCCGAAAGAGCCGGCTCTCCACAGTAAGAAGAGCCATTAGAGCCGCATCTCAAAATAGAGCCGAAAATCCCATCACTAATAACAACATAAACAGCCTGTGTTAAATTTGTAATTCTTAAATGAAAGTTAGTTGGCTGCTTAAATATCATTAATAAAATAAAGTGCAGCACTGAAATTAGGTGGTGACTGGCAATTCAAAACATTGAGCCATGCATAATTATGATGTTTTTTATATCATTTGATGAAGAAACAGCATTCAAATATATAATGTAGTGTGAGTGCACTTTCCTTGCGTTATGCTATCCGGTGTCGACCAGAGGAGGACTCCTTTTGGCTCTTGGTTCCTCTTAAGGTTTCTTCCTCTTGCTCTTTGGGAGTTTTCCTTGCCCCTGTTGCCATTGGTGTGGAATTCTCAGTAAAGCTGACTGTGACGACACCTGTTGTAAAAAGCGGTATAAAAAAACAACTTTGATTTGACTTATCAAACTCACATTGTTTACATAAAAAAACCTGCAACACATCAGTGGTCAAGATGAATGGCCTTCAGATTAGCTCAAGAGTAGCATAGAGAGCTTCAAGGAATGGCTTTCCATGGCCGAGCAGCTGCATTCAAGCCTTACATCGCCAAGTGCAATACAAAGCGTCAAATGCAGTGGTGTAAAGTGCCACCACTGGACTTTAGAGCAGTGGAGACGTGTTCTCCGTTCGTCTGGCAATCCGATGGACGAGTCTGGGTTTGGTGGTTGCCAGGAGAACAGTACTTGTCTGACTGCATTGTGCCAAGTGTAAAGTTTGGTGGAGGGGGGATTATGGTGTGGGGTTGTTTTTCAGGAGTTGAGCTTGGACCCTTAGTTCCAGTGAAAGGAACTCTTAATGCTTCAGCAGACAGAGATTTTGGGCAGTTTCATGCTCCCAATTTTGTGGGAACAGTTTGGGAACGGCCTCTTCCTGTTCCAACATGACTGTCAAAAATTCCCATAAACACACTTCTAAACTTTGTGAAAAGCCCTCCCAGAAGAGCTGAAGCTGTTATAGCTGCAGAGGGTGGGCCGACATCATATAAAACCCTATGGATTAAAAATGGGATGTCACTCGAGTTCATATGCATGTGAAGGCAGGCAAGCGAATACTTTTGGCAATATAGTATATATCTGGAAGTGTCATCTGTAAGAATTAGCAATGCTGGCCCTAGAACTCTTAAGACATGGTATTTCTGAAGTCAGAACCCTTGTGCTTGTATAACTATATGCTGTACTTAAGTTGTGAATGATGTAATACTCTATGTTGTAGCAATGTTTTTATGTGTGTGTGGGTCAGGGCTTGAAGGGGGAGCTGTCCTTTCATAAAAAAAGGGTTAGGATTAGGGCCAGTGTGAGGGTTAGTATGAGGTTTTGGGTTGAGGTTAGGGTTAGGATTATGGCCAGGGTTAGGGTTAAGTTTTGGGTAAGGTTGGGTGAGGTTAGGCTTTGCATAATGGAAGTACCTTATACACAATACTTAAAAATCTACTTAATGTAAGTAATGCATTAAAAGAACATCAAGATATTTACATCAGTGTATTGATGCTTCACTACTGCTACCTCACTGATATGTTGTTGATGTGTTACTGATAATCTGTTAAGAGTTTATCAGTCATCAACAAAGGACCACTCTAAATGAAGTGTTACCGTTAAATAATCTTATTATACACTTGCAGCTGTCTTAAGCCTCCTATTGTCTTGTTTTACTAACGCATTTTATCGGTGGTATCAGTCTGACCCCAGCAATCGAAACCTCAATATCAATGTTCCGGTGGGAATTCTGTTTTCCCATCCTGTAGTGGTTCTCGAATCATTACAGATGTGGTTATGTCAGGTTAGGGCTCTGCATGTTATAGTGACCTCAGTCTCATCCACGTGTAAAATGTTGACATTTATGTTTTATACAGCTAAAACACCCTGGGATCTCAAAGAACACCAATGTGTACAAAATGTGTGAAAGATATTGAAAAACATATTGTCAGTTCACAATATGTGCCTAATTAAAAAGCAAATGCATTGCACACATGACGTTGCAATATGTGCCAGAACAATAAAAAATGCATTGTTTTCATGTCTCTTTACTAAAAAATATGAGGATTTGCACCTAAAAAGGAAAAGCAGGATACATATCAGAACTGAATATCCACCTTGACACTTAATGAAGGCACGACTAGCTTTCCACTGTGCAGTACTTTACATTACATTAAATCAGTGTCACGGATCGTTTTCATTTTGGCATGTTTTCCGCATGTTGCTGTTCAAATGCGGTCTCATGTATGCAGTGCATTTCACTGTTTTGGTTGCATTTCAATGAGGCATATACATTTAAAGTAAAAGAAAAAGTCAAACAACATCTTTGGCTCGTGATCCTTCTTGTGTTGTTCTTCAGTAAAGAGGTGAAAACCATGTAATAGTGGTTTTTCATTTTGGCAGGTATGGACTATGCAAAAGTAATATCCACTGTAGTGACTGCTTTCCAATGTGGCATGAATTCCTCCCCATATTTATCGAGCCTATATTTATCACTTCTTTTTTCTCTCATAGTTGAAGGTCTTGAGGCCTAATCCCATTTCACCTCTGGACCCTCCCACTTAGCCCTCCTTTTAACGTCCAGGGGTGGGCTGTTGAGAGAGAGGGGTAGGGTGAAGAGTTAGTTACATCACCCTCCACACAGATGGTTTTCAGAGCCTCACTCCAAACTGAGTGTTATGAGAAAAAGGAAAAACCTGCAATATGGTTGCGCGAGCGACCAAAGAAACCCACAAATGTAGGTATTTATCAAGTTAAAAACACAATAACCATTTTATTACCTTAGTTTTTTTCATTATTACCTTAGTTAGTCATTTCAATGTGGTCCTTTCCTTCATAACAAGCACAAAAAATAGCTAGTAGTATGCTACTGTCTGTGTAGCTAGCTAGCTAAACTGCTGTTCCACCTTAAATAGTCGGGCACCACTGATGCTTGACGCACCAGAATCTGCTCCATTTAAGGTGGGATGTGAAAATTCAAACAAGATGCTGGCGAATGTCTGACTTCAGCTACTTATCCCTGAAGAATTATGGGTGGAGAGAAATAAATAATTATCGCACACCCCTCTTTGAGGGCATATGATGCCCTAAATGTAACTAAAGCCCAGCAGTGAGGAGCTGAACTTCACCCTCCTCTGCTGTCCCTGCAGATTGGCAGGGTTGCCTACAGAGCAGCGCTAGTAGCTGCTAATGAAGTGATGTTCTTTATTTGAGGGTCCCATTTCAGAGTGGAAGATTTCAACCATTACCCTTGTTGCCCAGTGCCGACGAGCAAGGTGACACTCGGAAACAAAGGGGCAAAAACAAGAAATGGGATTGGGCCTTTGACTCTACTTGACCTTGTACTTTTTGGGTGGCTATTTTCATCACCTCTAGATGGCGCTGACGTTCCACTGTACTTTCAAATCTGGCTTTACGTTGAACAGCCAGGGTGAACTTTCAGGTTCTTTAGTCTGGGAACACAATGTGCTAAAAGTGACCTTGTTGATAATAAAAACTATAGCAATAAAAATGATAGAGGACGCCAGATTATGTCATTTGTAGACACGTGGGGTGGAGAAATGGGAATGGAACGGTTTTGGCGTTCCTTTTCATTCTTGAAGGCTTTTTTTTGTGCTTCTTTGGCTTCTCTGATCTCCTGTGTGGCTCTTACTGCTGTGGCTGCATCAGTTTTGAGTGGAGTGAATATAGACTTTCTCTGAGGTCACTTTTCTTTCAGTTCATATATAAAAATGGCAGTCGCCACTCATTTCCTCCATTTCTCTTTTCTCTGAAATAACCCTCCCAATATGTGTCCTTAAGCAAGTTTGGCTCCAAAACCCCCTAAAATGAGTAAATTTCCATTTTAATGTGCTCATCTTCCTGGAAATTATCTCAAGCAGCAGTAGATAATTACTGTTGCATCATGTTATTTGTTCTGTAATACGTTGTACTATTCTTGCTTATTACATCAGCTTTATATCTTCATAAAATATGTTTCATATATATATAGTATATTATATCATATACAATTAAATATAATACAATCAAAATGATAAAACAATATCAATAAATTGAATTTATTAATCATGGATTAATATATTGATGGATTTATTTAGGTATATTCCATAAACTAAAAATAATACAAAAATAAATAAAGAGATCTGTTATTATATTGTTACATTTATTTATTCATTTTAAATCATTTGTTCTTTTATTGTTCTCATCATCTTTGGCTATAATTAAGGGTTTGTATTCATTTCATTGTTTCAGTGGTGGCAAAAAGCAATAGTTGTCCAAAGAATGTCTGAAACAGCCATTTCAGCTTGGCTCTATATCAGTACATACTGTTCATGCAATAAATCACTCGCTGTATCACTTACCAGCTTTCCAAACATTACGCAATTCCATGAGCCCCCATGTGGAGGATTTTGTGGGATGTCCTTTGTAAGTGTACTTTACAAAGGAAGATACCATGTTTTGGGGGTTAGAGGGGGAAATGTCTTCCCTCCAGTCACGTGCTGTGCCAGCGAAGTGTACACGATCTTCCAGTCCCAGGGGATCAATCTGGTTTCGGCTCCTTTCCCAGCCAGAGAGTGCTTACTCACCATGGACCGCTGTGTCCCTCTCACATCTGTCTTCCTGACGCACGCACACAATTGAAGATCTATGTGATGTGAGGTCACATTGGTTGGTTTTGGTCAGGTTTTCCTCAGGGGTCCAGTCAGTGCAGTTCTTGCCTTTATGCTCTTTTCAAGGTTAGTATATGGACAGGAGAAGCATCTCACTTATACACACATATAACACACACACACACACACATATGCGTGTGTGTATATGTGTTTATATATACACCTATATAAAGATTATCTATAAGTATATGTGCTCTCAAGCATATACATATATTTTTAAAAACTTCGTAGTTAAATAAGTATTCAGACACTATCTTAAAAAACATCATATTCTACCGAAGGTCCAAATAAATTCTACATATCAATGCTGCAAAAATAAATGTACACATTAAAAAAATGATGAGTTTTAACTTAAAAAGTGAGTAACCTGGTTGCCTTTAAATATTGAGTTCATTGAACTTTAAATAATAAGTTTACATGATATAAAACATAATATTGTTTTGTGAACTTACTATTGAGTTCAGTGAACTCTATTTAAAAACAACCTTGCTTTTGTTTTTTTGAACACTGAATATATTTTTACAGTATAAAAATGCTCTGGCACAAACACAAAGGTGCTTGCAGGGTCTGTCCAACCTCCTGACCCGAACCTCATTGAAAATGTGTGGAAGATTTTGAAATTGAGAGTCTATCAGAGAGAATCTCTTAGCCTTGGGGAATCCCAAAAATTGAACCACAATGCTGCAAAAGTCTAAGTACTTCTTACCGTATACATTATATTGCCAAAAGTATTCAGTCAACTGCCTTCACACGCATATGAACTTGAGTGACATCCCATTCTTAATCCATAGGATTTAATATGATGTCGGCCCACCCTTTGCAGCTATAACAGCTTCAACTTTTTTGGGAAGGCTTTTCACAAGGTTTAGGAGTGTGTTTATGGGAATTTTTGACCATTCTTCCAGAAGCACATTTGAAAGATTAGACACTGATGTTAGACGAGAAGGCCTGGCTCACAGTCTCTAATTCATCTTATTCATCCCAAAGGTGTTCTATCGGGTTGAGGTCAGGACTCTGCACAGGCCAGTCAAGTACTTCCACACTAAACTTGCTCATCCATGTCTTTATGGACCTTGCTTTGTACACTGGTGCACAGTCATGTTGGAACAGGAAGGGGCCGTCCCCAAACTGTTCCCACAAAGTTGGGAGCATGAAATTGTCCGAATCTCTTGGTCTGTTGAAGCATTAAGAGTTCCTTTCACTGGAACTAAGGGGCCGAGCCCAACTCTTGAAAAACAACCCCACACCATAATCCCCCCTCCACCAAACTTTACACTTGGCACCATACCGTTCTCCTGGCAACTGCCAAACCCAGACTCATCCATCAGCTTTCCACACAGAGAAGCATGATTCATCACTCCAGAGAACATGTCTCCACTGCTCCACTGCTGAGTCCAGTGGCGGCGCTTTACACCACAGCACTCAACGCTTTGCATTGCGATTGGTGATGTTTGGCTTGGATGCAACTGCTCAGCCTTGGAAACCCATTCCATGAAGCTCTCTACGCTGTTCTTAAGCTAATCTGAAGGCCACATGAAGTTAGGAGGTCTGTATCGATTGACTCTGCAGAAAGTTGGCAACGTCTGTGCACTATGCGCCTCAGCATCCGCTGACCTCGCTCTGTCATTTTATGTGGCCGACCACTTTGTGGCTGAGTTGCTGTCATTCATAATTGATTCCACTTTGTTATAATACCACTGACAGTTGACTGTGGAATATTTAGTAGTGAGGAAATTTGACGTCTGGACACAGTTGGCATCCGATCACGGCACCACACTGGAATTCACTGACTCCTGAGAGCGAGCCATTCTTTCACTAATGTTTGTAGAAGCAGTCTGCAGGCCTAGGTACTTGGTTTTATACACCTGTGGCCATGGAAGTGATTGGAACACCTGAATTCAGTGATTTGGATGGGTGAATGAATACTTTTGGCAATATAGTGTAGCAGTGTAGATCGTTCTATATCATGGTATTGTGACATTTTCAGGTCTATGCTATACACAATTACTGTGACTGTGAACTTTGTGTGCAATAGCAGTGTATTCATGAGGGACCCAGCGATTGAGGCAAGATCATGCTTTGAGAGTACACTGGCCTTTGGCATGATGCTTCTACGACTACGACAGCTATTACCAGGAATTAGGCAAGAGTTCTACACTAGAACCTTCCATACTTATGTGACTACTAGGTTTGATCAGGAGTTGGTTTTAGATTGTACAGAATGTTGTAGGTATTGCATAGAGCAGGGGGTCCCAATCCCAGTCCTGCCCACCCAACACTATGCACATTATTGTGCTTTATCTTGTTGAGCTCAACTGATTCAACTTGTTGACTAGTTAACAAGCACCTTGCTGACTGGGTCTGTTGAGTAGAGAAGAGAAACCACAAAAATGGGCAGAGAAAAGGGCCTCCAGGGCCCTTCTTAGAAGGGAAGTCTACCTTTCTTTCAAATTCCTGCAAAGTTCAGTGGTTGAGATAAAATAAAGTAAATAAAGTCACTCAGAGTAATTTGATGTGACATGGTTTACTGTAGAGACCCTTACTGAGTCTTTACAGTGGTGGTGACGGGAACTAGGGGTGACCATGTCTACAACATAAATCTAGACATTTTATTTACTACCCAAAACGACCAGTGAATCTTCACAAATCCTCTGAATTTTTAATATGTAATGTTGATAAATAATAAATAAGTAACTTTGTTTATTTGCCCTGCGATGGACTGGCGACCTGTCCAGGGTGTATCCTGCCTTCCGCCCAATGACCACTGGGATAGGCTCCAGCAGCCCCCTACGACCCTGGGGGAGAAGCGGCTTAGAAAATGTGTGTGTGTGTGTGTGTGTGTGTGTGTGTGTGTGTGTGTGTGTGTGTTTTAACATATTGGATAGTAACATGTTCTATTCGGCAAATAGACAGTAATTGTGCATTAAAGTGTGCAGAGGTGTGATCTCTGTAGAGAATGTGTTCATTTATTTTCACTTAGCAAATTAACAAAACCTGTCATTTCAGCAGTGGAGCCCAAATGTCTGCATACTAGGTAACAGTGTGTCACACAGTGTCAGAAACCATATTGGCAGGTCTGTTTTTAGCCACATTGGCTTTAAAGCTTACACAATGCACAAAGCAAAACATGGCTTTGCTCTGCGATTACTGTTGTGTGTGTGTGTGTGTGTGTGTGTGTGTGTGAGGGAAAACCATCCAATCCAACTTAAGAGTTTAAAGGACAATCATGTCAATGTTGATAAAGTACACAGATCTGCCATTTTCCATAGTCCTGTACAAAAGTCAGAGACCTTCTTTTATTTCATTTGCAGTCACAGACAGCCATTAAAGTTTATTTATATATAAAGTTTATTTATATATATATAAAATTTACTTTTTTTACACTTCATTCTTTTCAAAAGACTCACTTCCAGTTTTTCAGAGAAATCTACACTCATATTTTTTCACACTTCTGAACTTCAAAGTTGCATGTTATGCTTCTCACCAACCAAATAAAACCAAAGAGAGTTAAGGGGAAGATGTGTCACCTTAAAGGAGAACTCCAGTGTTTTTCAAACTAATCTCTCTCTACTACATCTATTTCCATGTAAAACGTCAGCAGAACTGAAAGAGCAATGAACCTTTGTAATACAAGCCACGGACAGGTGTTTCAGCATCTGCCCATTGACTTCTATTGTACGTGTGCTCTGAGACAATTATTCCAATCTTTTTTTGGGGTACATGGACTATTGTCCTTGGTATCAACTATTGAGATGTGGCAGATATCTTTGGAAAACTAGATAATGCTTGAGTACTTTATTTTTTCAAAAAATAGGTCAGAATTACAAAATAACAACGACATCATTTAATATCACTTTTCCTTTTAACTGTAGGTATCAAATTATCTTTTTTCAGACTTCTCTACTGAGTCTGAACCTGTGGAGGAGGCCATGGCAGGTCTTTGTGCCTCGTAAGCAGTTTTGACCAGTGGAGGTCCCGTAAGGGGGCAGTGCACAAAAACTCCTGTTCAGAAAACACACAGCAAAAAAAACAACATTGACGTTCACAGAACTCTGGCAGGCAGAAGATGCCTATCACGTGGGTCCTGAGGGCAGCCCCCACAGTGAGAGTGAAATGAAACTAGGGTGTTCCTACCAGCTGTTCCCTCTCAAAGACCCTCTGTGGTGGAGCAGCTGCGTGAGCACTCTGCACAGACAGGAAGCATAGAGGGAGTGCAGACATGTTGTTAAGGCCAGTAGGGCTTGGTGCTGAAGGAAGTTGCTTGCAGCGCTAAAGTAAAACCAGTTTTGTTTTTATTTATTATGACAGACATTTGAGTTTTCGAGGCCATCCATATAAAAGTCCACAGCAGAATGAAATAATGTTCCTCCAGGGCCTCCAGCAACCAAGCAGTGCTAGTTAAAGAGGAATTCGATTGATTGTCATTTGAATTTCCATGTAATTAACTTGTTCAAATTTAAACAAAGTTGTTCAGAGTGGTTTAATGTAAAAAGCTTTGTTCTAGAGAAACTTGACGTGTGGTTATATAAGCCAGGTGTGTTGAATATCTGAATTCTCCAGGGTGGTGGATCTTCAAGACTATGACTGAGCATCCCTGGTCTGGGGAATGAACACTGTTTTAAAACTTTTTCAGTATTTGTTTGTTACATCCAGCTTTTTTTTCCAAAAAAAGAAACATGAGTCTTTTAATATTTTGTGAATATCAGTTGTACAAATTAACTGTACACACACATTTTTTAAACCGCTTATTCCTCTGGGCCACTGAGAGATGCCAGAGCCCATCCCTGCAGCCACCGGGTGGAAGGCAGGATACACCATGGACAGGTCACCAGTCCATTGCAGGGCACACAGTTAAACATATACATTCACACCTAGAGGCAATTTAACATGTCCAATTGGCCTGACTGCTGGACTGTTGGAGGAAGTACCGGAGTACCCAGATGAACCTCAACTCTCTGGGGACGAGAACCCTCAGTACTTGATATGACGTGTGTGACTTACATATAGGCTGCTGGGCAACTAGTGTTACACCAGCTCCCTTAAACACCGACCGCTATATACCCACTACACTACACCGACCGCTATATATACCCACTACACTACACCGACCGCTATATACCCACTACACTACACCGACCGCTATATATCCACTACACTACACCGACCGCTATATACCCACTACACTACACCGACCGCTATATATCCACTACACTACACCGACCGCTATATATCCACTACACTACACCGACCGCTATATACCCACTACACTACACCGACCGCTATATATCCACTACACTACACCGACCGCTATATACTCACTACACTACACCGACCGCTATATATCCACTACACTACACCGACCGCTATATACTCACTACACTACACCGACCGCTATATATCCACTACACTACACCGACCGCTATATACCCACTACACTGACCGCTATATATCCACTACACTACACCGACCGCTATATATCCACTACACTACACCGACCGCTATATACCCACTACACTGACCGCTATATATCCACTACACTACACCGACCGCTATATACTCACTACACTACACCGACCGCTATATACCCACTACACTACACCGACCGCTATATATCCACTACACTACACCGACCGCTATATACCCACTACACTACACCGACCGCTATATACCCACTACACTACACCGACCGCTATATACCCACTACACTACACCGACCGCTATATATCCACTACACTACACCGACCGCTATATACCCACTACACTACACCGACCGCTATATACCCACTACACTACACCGACCGCTATATACCCACTACACTGACCGCTATATATCCACTACACTACACCGACCGCTATATACTCACTACACTACACCGACCGCTATACAGTGGGTTGCAAAAGTATTCAGCCCCCTTGAACTTTTCAACCTTTTGCCACATTTCAGGCTTCAAACATAAAGATATGAAATTGACATTTTTTGTGAAGAGTCAACAACAAGTGGGACACAATTGTGAAGTGGAACGAAATTTGTTGGATATTTTAAACTTTTTTTAGAAATAAAAAACTGAAAAGTGGGGCGTGCAATATTATTCAGCCCCCTTGCTTTAATACTTTGTAGCGCCACCTTTTGCTGTGATTACAGCTGCAAGTGGCTTGGGGTACGTCTCTGTCAGTCTTGCACATCGAGAGACTGAAATTTTTGCCCATTCTTCCTTGCAAAACAGCTCGAGCTCAGTGAAGTTGGATGGAGAGCGTTTGTGAACAGCAGTTTTCAGCTCTTTCCACAGATTCTCGATTGGATTCAGGTCTGGACTTTGACTTGGCCGTTCTAACACCTGGATATGTTTATTTGTGAACCATTCCATTGTAGATGTTGCTTTATGTTTTGGATCATTGTCTTGTTGGAAGATAAATCTCCGTCCCAGTCTCAGGTCTTTTGCAGACTCCAACAGGTTTTCTTCCAGAATGGTCCTGTATTTGGCTCCATCCATCTTCCCATCAATATTAACCATCTTCCCTGTCCCTGCTGAAGAAAAGCAGGCCCAAACCATGATGCTGCCACCACCATGTTTGACAGTGGGGATGGTGTGTTCAGGGTGATGAGCTGTATTGCTTTTACGCCAAATATAAGTTCGATTTTGGTTTCATCTGACCAGAGCACCTTCTTCCACATGTTTGGTGTGCCTCCCAGGTGGCTTGTGGCAAACATTAAATGAGACTTTTTATGGATATCTTTGAGATATGGCTTTTTCTTGCCACTCTTCCATAAAGCCCAGATTTGTGCAGTGTACCACTGATCGTTGTCCTATGGACAAAGTCTCCCACCTCAGCTGTAGATCTCTGCAGTTCATCCAGAGTGATCATGGGCCTCTTGGCTGCATCTATGATCAGTCTTCTCCTTGTTTGAGCTGAAAGTTTAGAGGGACGGCCGGGTCTCGGTAGATTTGCAGTGGTCTGATGCTCCTTCCATTTCAATATGATCGCTTGCACAGTGCTCCTTGAGATGTTTAAAGATTGGGAAATCTTTTTCTTTCCAAATCCGGCTTTAAACTTCTCCACAACGGTATCTCGGACCTGCCTGGTGTGTTCCTTGGTCTTCATGATGCTCTCTGCGCTTTAAACAGAACTCTGAGACTATCACAGAGCAGGTGCATTTATACGGAGACTTGATTACACACAGGTGGATTCTATTTATCATCATCAGTCATTTAGGTCAACATTGGATCATTCAGAGATCCTCACTGAACTTCTGGAGTGAGTTTGCTGCACTGAAAGTAAAGGGGCCGAATAATATTGCACGCCCCACTTTTCAGTTTTTTATTTCTAAAAAAAGTTTAAAATATCCAATAAATTTCGTTCCACTTCACAATTGTGTCCCACTTGTTGTTGATTCTTCACAAAAAATTACAATTTCATATCTTTATGTTTGAAGCCTGAAATGTGGCAAAAGGTTGAAAAGTTCAAGGGGGCCGAATACTTTTGCAACCCACTGTATATCCACTACACTACACCGACCGCTATATACCCACTACACTGACCGCTATATATCCACTACACTACACCGACCGCTATATATCCACTACACTACACCGACCGCTATATACCCACTACACTGACCGCTATATATCCACTACACTACACCGACCGCTATATACTCACTACACTACACCGACCGCTATATACCCACTACACTACACCGACCGCTATATATCCACTACACTACACCGACCGCTATATACCCACTACACTACACCGACCGCTATATACCCACTACACTACACCGACCGCTATATACCCACTACACTACACCGACCGCTATATATACCCACTACACTACACCGACCGCTATATGTCCACTACACTACACCGACCGCTATATACCCACTACACTACACCGACCGCTATATATCCACTACACTACACCGACCGCTATATACCCACTACACTACACCGACCGCTATATGTCCACTACACTACACCGACCGCTATATACCCACTACACTGACCGCTATATATCCACTACACTACACCGACCGCTATATACTCACTACACTACACCGACCGCTATATACCCACTACACTACACCGACCGCTATATATATACCCACTACACTACACCGACCGCTATATACCCACTACACTACACCGACCGCTATATATCCACTACACTACACCGACCGCTATATACCCACTACACTACACCGACCGCTATATATCCACTACACTACACCGACCGCTATATATCCACTACACTGACCACTATATACCCACTACACTACACCGACCGCTATATACCCACTACACTACACCGACCGCTATATACTCACTACACTACACCGACCGCTATATACCCACTACACTACACCGACCGCTATATATACCCACTACACTACACCGACCGCTATATACCCACTACACTACACCGACCGCTATATATCCACTACACTACACCGACCGCTATATACCCACTACACTACACCGACCGCTATATACCCACTACACTACACCGACCGCTATATACCCACTACACTGACCGCTATATATCCACTACACTACACCGACCGCTATATACTCACTACACTACACCGACCGCTATATATCCACTACACTACACCGACCGCTATATACCCACTACACTGACCGCTATATATCCACTACACTACACCGACCGCTATATATCCACTACACTACACCGACCGCTATATACCCACTACACTGACCGCTATATATCCACTACACTACACCGACCGCTATATACTCACTACACTACACCGACCGCTATATACCCACTACACTACACCGACCGCTATATATACCCACTACACTACACCGACCGCTATATACCCACTACACTACACCGACCGCTATATACCCACTACACTACACCGACCGCTATATATCCACTACACTACACCGACCGCTATATACCCACTACACTACACCGACCGCTATATATCCACTACACTACACCGACCGCTATATACCCACTACACTACAACGACCGCTATATATCCACTACACTACACCGACCGCTATATACCCACTACACTGACCGCTATATATCCACTACACTACACCGACCGCTATATACTCACTACACTGACCGCTATATATCCACTACACTACACCGACCGCTATATACTCACTACACTACACCGACCGCTATATACCCACTACACTACACCGACCGCTATATATACCCACTACACTACACCGACCGCTATATATCCACTACACTACACCGACCGCTATATACCCACTACACTACACCGACCGCTATATATCCACTACACTACACCGACCGCTATATACCCACTACACTACAACGACCGCTATATATCCACTACACTACACCGACCGCTATATACCCACTACACTGACCGCTATATATCCACTACACTACACCGACCGCTATATACTCACTACACTACACCGACCGCTATATACCCACTACACTACACCGACCGCTATATATCCACTACACTACACCGACCGCTATATACCCACTACACTACACCGACCGCTATATACCCACTACACTACACCGACCGCTATATATCCACTACACTACACCGACCGCTATATACCCACTACACTACACCGACCGCTATATATCCACTACACTACACCGACCGCTATATACCCACTACACTGACCGCTATATACCCACTACACTACACCGACCGCTATATACTCACTACACTACACCGACCGCTATATACCCACTACACTACACTGACCGCTATATATCCACTACACTACACCGACCGCTATATATCCACTACACTACACCGACCGCTATATACCCACTACACTGACCGCTATATATCCACTACACTACACCGACCGCTATATACTCACTACACTACACCGACCGCTATATACCCACTACACTACACCGACCGCTATATATACCCACTACACTACACCGACCGCTATATACCCACTACACTACACCGACCGCTATATACCCACTACACTACACCGACCGCTATATATCCACTACACTACACCGACCGCTATATACCCACTACACTACACCGACCGCTATATACCCACTACACTACACCGACCGCTATATATCCACTACACTACACCGACCGCTATATACCCACTACACTACAACGACCGCTATATATCCACTACACTACACCGACCGCTATATACCCACTACACTGACCGCTATATATCCACTACACTACACCGACCGCTATATACCCACTACACTACACCGACCGCTATATATCCACTACACTGACCACTATATACCCACTACACTACACCGACCGCTATATACCCACTACACTACACCGACCGCTATATACTCACTACACTACACCGACCGCTATATACCCACTACACTACACCGACCGCTATATATACCCACTACACTACACCGACCGCTATATACCCACTACACTACACCGACCGCTATATATATCCACTACACTACACCGACCACTATATACCCACTACACTACACCGACCGCTATATATCCACTACACTACACCGACCGCTATATACCCACTACACTGACCACTATATACCCACTACACTACACCGACCGCTATATACCCACTACACTACACCGACCGCTATATATACCCACTACACTACACCGACCGCTATATGTCCACTACACTACACCGACCGCTATATACCCACTACACTACACCGACCGCTATATATCCACTACACTACACCGACCGCTATATACCCACTACACTACACCGACCGCTATATGTCCACTACACTACACCGACCGCTATATACCCACTACACTGACCGCTATATATCCACTACACTACACCGACCGCTATATACTCACTACACTACACCGACCGCTATATACCCACTACACTGACCGCTATATATCCACTACACTACACCGACCGCTATATACTCACTACACTACACCGACCGCTATATACCCACTACACTACACCGACCGCTATATATACCCACTACACTACACCGACCGCTATATACCCACTACACTACACCGACCGCTATATACCCACTACACTACACCGACCGCTATATATCCACTACACTACACCGACCGCTATATACCCACTACACTACACCGACCGCTATATATCCACTACACTACACCGACCGCTATATACCCACTACACTACAACGACCGCTATATATCCACTACACTACAACGACCGCTATATACCCACTACACTGACCGCTATATATCCACTACACTACACCGACCGCTATATACTCACTACACTACACCGACCGCTATATACCCACTACACTACACCGACCGCTATATATCCACTACACTACACCGACCGCTATATACCCACTACACTACACCGACCGCTATATACCCACTACACTACACCGACCGCTATATATCCACTACACTACACCGACCGCTATATACCCACTACACTACACCGACCGCTATATATCCACTACACTACACCGACCGCTATATACCCACTACACTGACCGCTATATACCCACTACACTACACCGACCGCTATATACTCACTACACTACACCGACCGCTATATACCCACTACACTACACCGACCGCTATATATCCACTACACTACACCGACCGCTATATACCCACTACACTACACCGACCGCTATATACCCACTACACTACACCGACCGCTATATATCCACTACACTACACCGACCGCTATATACCCACTACACTACCCCGACCGCTATATACCCACTACACTACACCGACCGCTATATATCCACTACACTACACCGACCGCTATATACCCACTACACTACACCGACCGCTATATACCCACTACACTACACCGACCGCTATATACCCACTACACTACACCGACCGCTATATATCCACTACACTACACCGACCGCTATATATCCACTACACTACACCGACCGCTATATATCCACTACACTACACCGACCGCTATATACTCACTACACTACACCGACCGCTATATACTCACTACACTACACCGACCACTATATACTTACTGCACTACAGCTTAAAGCTGAACAGTCTCTTTTAGTCCTAATCTAACTCTAGAGGTGAATTTAGACTGATGACTCAGTGAATAGAGTGGTCATTATGGTGTTAATATGCTAATCACAGGCCTAGATGGGGCACTTTAAAGAAGAACTGATTATTATGATTTCTGCATAATTAAATCACTAAGATCCTCTCCTTGGATCACCACCTTATCGTGGTGGAGGGGTTTGCGTGCTTGAATGATCTTAGGAGCTATGTTGTCTGGAGCAAAAGCTCCTGGTAGGGTCTCCCATGGCAAACTGGTCCTAGGTGACAGGTCAGACAAAGTGTGATCCATAATAACCCCTATGAAGACACAAAAACAGGACTTGTGTACCCTGCCCGGAACAGGGTTACCGGGGCCCCACCCTGGAGCCAGGCCTGGGGGAGGGGCTCGCCAGCGAGCGTCTGGTGGCCGGGCATTTACTCATGGTGCCCGGCCGGGCCCAGCCCGAAGGAGTTACATGAGTCCCCCCTCCCATCGACCCACCACCAATGGGAGGGGCAGTAGTAGGGGTTCGGTGCGTTGTGGATCGGGCAGTGTCCGAAGGCGTGGGCCTTGGCGTTCTGATCCTCAGTTGCTGAAACTGGCTTTTGGAACTTGGAACGTTACCTCACTGGCGGGGAAGGAGCCTGAGTTGGTGCGCGAGGTTGAGAGATACCGGCTAGATATAGTCGGGCTCACCTCAACACACAGCTTGGGCTCTGGGTCCAATCTCCTTGAGAGGGGCTGGACTTTATTCTTTTCTGGAGTTGCCCATGGTGAGAGGCGGCGGGCAGGTGTGGGCTTTCTCATAGCCCCTCGACTCGGTGCCTGTATGTTGGGGTTTTCTCCGGTGGACGAGAGGGTAGCTTCCCTACGCCTTCGGGTTGGGGAACGGGTCCTGACTGTTGTCTGTGCTTATGCACTGAACAGCAGTTCAGAGTACCCAGCCTTCTTAGAGTCCTTGGGAAGGGTGCTTGAAAGTGCTCCTCCTGGAGACTCTATTGTCCTACTGGGGGACTTCAACGCTCACGTGGGCAATGACAGTGAGACCTGGAGGGGTGTGATTGGGAGGAATGGCCTCTCTGATCTGAACCCGAGTGGTGTTCAGTTTTTGGACTTCTGTGCAAACCACAGTTTGTCCATCACGAACACCATGTTTGAACACAAGGATGTCCATAAGTGCACATGGCACCAGGACACCCTAGGCCGCAGTTCAATGATTGACTTTGTAGTCGTGTCATCGGACTTGCGGCCATGTGTTTTGGACACTCGGGTAAAGAGAGGAGCTGAGCTGTCAACTGATCACCACCTGGTGGTGAGTTGGATCAGGTGGTGGGGGAAGATGCCAGTCAGACCAGGCAAGCCCAAACACATAGTGAGGGTTTGCTGGGAACGTCTAGCAGAAGAACCTGTCAGATTGATCTTCAACTCACACCTCCGTCAGAACTTTGACCAGATATCGGGGGAGGTGGGGGACATTGACTCAGAATGGGCCATGTTCCGTTCCTCCATTGCTGAAGCGGCTGACTGTAGCTGTGGCCGTAAGGTAGTTGGTGCCTGTCGGGGCGGTAATCCTCGAACCCGGTGGTGGACACCCCAGGTGAGAGATGCCGTCAAGCTGAAGAAGCAGTCCTACCAGGCATGGTTGGCCTGTGGGACACCAGAGGCAGCTGGCAGGTATCGACAGGCCAAGCGATCTGCGGCTTCAGTTGTTGCCAAGGCAAAAACCTGTGTATGGGAGGAGTTTGGTGAGGCCTTGGAAACTGTCTTTAAGTCGGCTCCGAAAAGATTCTGGCAAACCGTCAGGCGACTCAGAAGGGGAAAGCAGTGTGCCACTAGCACTGTATATAGTGGAGATGGTGTGCTGCTGACTTCGACTGAAGACGTCATTGGGCGGTGGAAGGAATACTTTGAGGACCTTCTCAATCCCACCGACACGTTCTCCAGTGAGGAGGCTGAGTCTGGGGACATGGGAATAGGCTTGTCCATTACTGAGGCCGAAGTCGCTAAGGTAGTTAAGAAGCTCCTTGGTGGCAAGGCTCCAGGGGTGGATGAGATCCGCCCTGAGTTCCTCAAGGCTCTGGATGTTGTGGGGCTGTCTTGGCTGACACGCCTTTTCAACATTGCGTGGACATCGGGGGCGGTGCCGCTGGATTGGCAGACTGGGGTGGTGGTGCCTCTTTTTAAAAAAGGGGACCGGAGGGTGTGTTCCAACTACAGGGGAATCACACTCCTCAGCCTCCCTGGCAAGGTCTATGCAGGGGTACTGGAGAAGAGAGTCCGGCTTATAGTCGAACCTCGGATCCAGGAGGAACAGTGCGGGTTCCGCCCTGGTCGTGGAACACTGGACCAACTCTTCACCCTCTCCAGGATTCTGGAGGGTTCATGGGAGTTTGCCCAACCAGTCCACATGTGCTTTGTGGATCTGGAGAAGGCATTCGACTGTGTTCCCCGGGGTATTCTGTGGGAGGTGCTTCGGGAGTACGGGGTACATGGCTCTTTGCTACGAGCCATTCAGGCCCGGTACAAACAAAGCTGGAGTTTGGTTCGCATAGCCGGCAGTAAGTCAGACTCGTTCCCAGTGAGAGTTGGACTCCGTCAGGGCTGCCCTTTGTCACCGATTCTATTCATAATTTTTATGGATAGAATTTCTAGGCGCAGTCAAGGGATGGAGGGTGTCCGGTTTGGTGACCTCAGGGTCACATCACTGCTGTTTGCAGATGATATGGTCCTATTGGGAACATCAGGCCGTGAACTTCAGCTTTCGCTGGATCGGTTTGCAGCCGAGTGTGAAGCGGCTGGGATGAGAATCAGTACCTCTAAATCCGAGACCATGGTTCTCAGGCGGAAAAGGGTGGAGAGCCCTCTCTGGGTCGGGGATAGGCTCTTGCCTCAAGTGGAGGAGTTCAAGTATCTCGGGGTCTTGTTCACGAGTGATGGTACAAGGGAGCGGGAGATTGACAGGCGGATTGGTGCTGGGTCAGCAGTGATGCGGGCTCTTTACCGGTCTGTTGTGGTAAAGAAAGAGCTGAGCCATAAGGCAAGGCTCTCGATTTACCGGTCGATCTACGTTCCCACCCTCACCTATGGTCATGAGCTTTGGGTAATGACCGAAAGAATAAGATCGCGAATACAAGCTGCCGAAATGAGTTTCCTCTGCAGGGTGTCTGGACTCTCCCTTAGAGATAGGGTGAGAAGTTCAGTCATCCGGGAGGGACTCGGAGTAGAGCCGCTGCTTCTTCACGTCGAGAGGAGCCAGCTGAGGTGGTTCGGGCATCTGGTTAGGATGCCTCCTGGACGCCTCCCTCGGGAGGTGTCACAGGTGAGTCCACCTGGGGGGAGACCCCGGGGAAGACCCAGGACACGCTGACGCGACTATATCGCCCAGCTGGCCTGGGAGCGCCTCGGAATCCCCCTTGGAGAGCTGGTGGAAGTGGCTGGGGAAAGGGAGGTCTGGGCTTCATTGCTTAGGATGCTGCCCCCGCGACCCGAACCCCGGACAAGCGGAAGATAATGGATGGATGGATGGATGGATAAATCACTAAGATAGAAACAAGTCATTAAGTGTGGTCTGGTTGTTCACAGTGATGAGGATAGGAACCAGGCGTCTGAGTACCTCTAAAATCTCTCTCACAGAAAGTTAGTACACTACATGATCATGGGTATCATTTCATGTCCAAGACATTGTTTTACAATAGTTCTGAAAATAATTTGGCCTAAAATGTATGTTTTAAAGTACATGCATGTTAGCGGGTACATACAAGGTGTTGGAAAGCAAAATAATGGCCAAAGAAAAGTTATTTCTTTAGAATTATCGCTATTTTACCATCACACACAGAAATACAAGTATAGTTTCACTGGTGGTTTTGGATAGTAAATAAAATGGCTATATTTGTGTTGTAGACATTGCGACCCCTGGTTTCTAGAGCGATGAGGTCATGGTTGAGTAAAAAGGTAAAGGGCTCATTTCTTATATTTTTCTTCTTTCTTTCCTTGAGGCCCACTTGTCATGCTTTTATGTACCAAAATGGTCATAATTCATTTTACTTGGCCATTTTCCAACCTTTCTTTATCCCTTGAAAATAAATAGCTGTTCTTGTTCAGACAGATATATGTAAATGAGCTTATGACTTCAGTGCAAGTGGGCGGAGCTAAAGTCCTGTAGACTGAGTAGGCAGATATATGTAAAAGTGTTGGTTGCTGCGACAATAGAATTTCAAAATAGGCTGTTTTTGCAGAAAATGGACTATATAGAGACTACATGGAAGCTTTAGCCATGTATACATGCAAAAAAAACAACCGTTTTTCCATAATATAGGCCCTTTAATATTCTTTCAAACATGCAATTGCGGAGGCACACAAGGCACAAAGAGCAGGACAGAGCAGTTTGGAAAGTAATGGGCTCCTGAATGACGTGAAGTGTCATAAAATGCATCTGGGCATGATTTTTTGTGATAACACTATCATGTCGCTTAAGTTTTAAACACTTTTCGACTCATTTTCTCACCCTATGCCTGGGTTCATGCGGCGCCGTGACGTCACGTCCCCTTTCACCCAGTTCCTGGCAGCGGCGAGGTTACTATCGGTCACTGAGAGAAGAGGAAGAGGAGGAGGAGGAGGAGGAGGACTTTTCTCGCTCCTTCTCTTCTTTCAGTCTCACAAAAGCAGCCCCGTCGCATCCCAGACGGCTCCATTGGATCAAGTTAAAGCAAACCAACAAACTTTACCTCAAACTATCGCAGTTAACGTGTAAAACGGCGCTGGACGTCGAGGTTTCCGTAGCGCCTGCGGTCTGACGCGTTCCTAGTTAGCCTGCTAGCAGCCTCGTCTGTCCGGGTTCCGTTTTGCTCGAATACTGTGCATTTTTACAGCGACGTGGGTTGAAATACGACCAAAAATAAAGCCATGCAAAAATAACCCATTCAGTCGTGTCAGTATTAAAGCGAACAGAGGGGAAACAGAAGAATACAGCTTTTCATTCGAGGCTGCTCAGCTATTTTTAGACAACCCCCCCCCCCTTCCTTCAGCTCCTGAGGTTACTATCGGCCAAACTGCGCACTGATGACTGAATGGGGGGGCATTAAGCTGTTTTGGTTCTTCAGATCCACATTGCTTTGTGTACTGACCGTGAAATGGTCAGTGTAGGCCAGCAGGCACGACTGAGCGGCTGTAATCTAGGGTTAAAAGGCGAACACCACACGCGCCCCTTTGGAAATACCACTGATGTGACTGGCGTGAAATGGTTCACTGTAGAAAAACGTACAGTCACATTTCTTTACACCCACGATGTCTACATTTTACTCACTGGTCTTCTGGCTTTTTGTGTACAGCTAATGATGGTAAAATAGTCATAAATCTGAAATGATGCGTGTTTTTGCCTCACCAAGCCCTGCTAATAGCCCTCCGACGTGTTTTAATCCAAGCTTTATTACTAAACTCCCATTAATCAGTGTCTCAGACATCGGGACGCGAATTCACTACCATTTCTTGTGATAACTGTGTTCTGTGAGGAAGCTTGTAGAGGAGGACGTCTGGTTCCCATCACCACCGCTGTGAACGGTGCATCTCTGTTTACATCTCCGCCGTGTAATCATGCAGAAACTGAGAAACGCCGTTCAGCTTCAGTGTGGTGGGAGCAGCTAAATGGATCCGAAGGGGGTTCAAACTGGTATGTGGGTGTCGTAAATGAAACCGAGAGAGTGAAATAAAGCTGGAAGTGAAGGAAGCATCCGTCACCTGTTTGTTTCAGTACTTCTTTTGTTCTGCCTATGTTCTCTGTGAATATGCTAACAAGCGTCATGTATCAGATTTAAAGGGCTTATTCTGGCTTTTCCTCTGTCAAAATGATACATGTTCCGCTCGACATGCTGTATAATATTTTTATTTTTCACCGTCGTCGTCGTTTTTTTGTTTTTGTTTTTTTTTTTCAGCGTTTTGCTGCATCGCTATAACTGAGACGCTTTCTTAAAGGGGCAACGACACTGCGCTGACGTAATGCATACACACATCACATAGAGCGGGCCCCACCGGCTGAGAATAGAATTTGTACTGCGACTACCTCTGCTACCTGCATGAGACATGAATAACATGAAAAATTCATGTTTATGTGTTCAGCGAGATAGTTTTAAATCTGAACTATATCCAAGCATGGGTTACCGACCAAGCAAGTGGGGCCACTGCTCACGGCCTCAGTGGGGCCTCAGATCGTTTGCTCGTGCCATTTTTATGTATGCATCCCCTTTTTTCTTAGTGTATATATGCTCTGCTCTTCTGATCAGTAAACGGGAAAACCTTCTGAGTACAGACCTAGTCTCTGTGGTCATTTGAGTTTCCCCCAGCAAGCTGGACTCTCAGAAGGACGGAGGGCTTCTGGATAAGTTCACTGCTTTGGTGTTGAGGTCGAACCATAGAACCTAAAACCATCATCAAACGGTTCTAACAGCACATACCTGAGAAATACACTGTAGATTTAGTATTACGTGAACAGATAACTTTAAATATGGAAAATAATAAAATAAATTAACGTTTACTTATTCGTGATTCTCGTGACTAATAAGCTGTTGTCATGTACTCGAAGTGCTTTAGACTGTGAAACTGATGTTAATGTTTACCCTTCCATGCCTGTGGGATTATTTTTAGACAGAGGCAAGATACCTCAAGGACTTGGCTAGTAACTCACTCCCTCACATTTAGCAGGCTAAATGGTCCCTTCAAGGGGTACGCACAGAACTTTTGGCACTTTATAAGAGTGGTGTTTGCATGAATGGCAGTGTGTGCACTTATTTAATAAGGAGCTGGTTTGTTTCGTAAGAAAAGTAGAAGAAATCATTTATTTAATTTTGTCTTGAGGCAGAAAATCTTATAAAAGAAGTGTAGACCTTAACAATGCAGGCACTCACCGGCCACTTTATTAGGTACAATTGCTTGTTAACACAAATAGCTAATCAGCCAATCAAATGGCCTCAACTCAAATCATTTACGCATGTAGAGGTAGTCAAGACAACTTGCTGAAGTGCAGACTGAGCATCAGAATGGGGAAGAAAGGTGATTTAAGTGACTTTGAACGTGGTGTGGTTGTTGGTGCCAGACGGGCTGGTCTGAGTATTTCGGAAACTCCTGATCTACTGGGATAATTGAGATGCATAACCATCTCAAGGGGTTACAGAGAATGGTCTGAAAAAGAGAAAATATCCAGTGAGCGGTCAGTTGTGTGGGGTCAGAATTTGGTGTAAACAACATGAAAGCATGGATTCATCCTGCGTTCTATCAGCAGTTCAGGCTGGTGGTGGTGGTGGTGTAATGGTGTGGGGGATATTTTCTTGGCACACTTTGGGCCCCTTAGTATCAATTGAGCATCGTTTAAATGCCGCAGGCTACCTGAGCATTGTTGCTGACCATGTCCGTCCCTTTATGACCTCAGAGTACCCATCTTCTGACGGCTACTTCCAACAGGATAATGCACCATGTCACAAAGCTCATATCATCTCAAACTAGCTTCTTGAACATGACAATGAGTTTGCTGTACTCCAGTGGCCTCCACAGTCACCAGATCTCAATCCAATAGAGCACCTTTGGGATGTGGTGGAACGGGAGATTCACATCATAGATGTGCAGCTGACAAATCTGCAGCAACTGCATGATGCTATCATGTCAATACGGACCAAAATCTCTGAGGAATGTTTAACACCTTGTTGAAAGTATACAATGAAGAATTAAGGCAGTTCTGAAGGCAAAAGGGGGTCCAACCTTTTACTAGCAAGGTGTACGTAATAAAGTGGCTGGTGAGTGTGTGTGTGTGTATATCTATCTATCTATCTATCTATATATATATATATAGGCCTTTAAGCACTTGCAAATCTAGAAGGTTTTTCTGCTGCATGCTCTTATTTCATCACTATGCAGATACCCTCTTCTGTTTTGCTTAACAGATTAAGCTTTCCTACTTTTGTACGTTGGGTACATTTCAAGTTCATCACGTACATTTCAATAAAAACAGTCTAATGCCATCCTAAAAACTGGTGATCACTGCAATTTAAAATTTAAGTGCCCTGCATTGCAGAGTTGAACGGTTTCCCTGCTGAAGTGCTCCTGATTCCACTCATGAACTAGTCATTAAGCCCTTTATGGGGCTGATCAGTTTCCACAGGGACAGCACTACTACATAGGGTCAATGTGCATCCTCTATAAGTCAGTGTTAGCATCGTTGGAAATTTTGTTGTGGCGTGATATCAAAGTTTTTTCATGTATACCAACAGATTCCTAGGCTTTACAAGAAAAGTGTACTGTTTGAAAAGTACAGACCTTAAAGAGAATTTGTATTTTTCATACATTTAGTTTCCCAAACAAGTCCCTTACTCAGCATATTTAATGGCAAATGGAGGGGCTTAGGGTGAGATTCATTGCTTCCACACTGCTTACACCAATGCACAGAGACAGTGAGCTGCAAAAACAGGATGCAAGCATAG
This sequence comes from Pygocentrus nattereri, assembly GCF_015220715.1. Taxonomy (NCBI): domain Eukaryota; kingdom Metazoa; phylum Chordata; class Actinopteri; order Characiformes; family Serrasalmidae; genus Pygocentrus; species Pygocentrus nattereri. The sequence goes on from NC_051232.1 coordinate 25,522,827, forward strand.
ATCACATGGTCAGACAAAGGAGAAACCTCAAGGTTGTACATGATACAGGCTGACTGGCAAAGTTTTGTCTGGCTCTGGCTGTTTTGATTTCCAACATACTGTACCTAAACTACTCAGTGAACGACACCTAATAAAGCTGAAAACAAATAAACTCTGAGGCAAATAAACCATCCTAAGACTACCATTTTATTACTGATGTTGTTAAAGTTATTCAGTAAACTCTGTCCTGCTACTGGGCACTGGGTTACCCTTTAGCCTTTTAATTCAGGCCATTTAGCATCTGTTGTTATACTTTCACCAAATGTGAGGTTATAAGCATACACTATATGGCCAAAAGTATGTAGACACTTGACCATTGTACCAATATAAGCTTGTTAATCTTGTTATGCTGTAGCATTGACATTACCCTTCATTGAAACTAAAGGGCCCAAACCCTGAAAAGCAGCCCTAGTCCATTATCCCTCCTCCACCAAACTTTACTGTTGGCACTATGCACTCTGTGTTCTCCTCACACTTGCCACACACAGATTCATCCATCAGACTGCCAGGTAATTAAGCATGATTTGTCACATTTCCATTGCTCTGGTGATGACATTCTTTACACAACTCAAGACGACACTTGGCATTGCACATAGTGATCTTAGGCTTGCGTGCAATTGCAACCTAGGGATGCGAGAAGATGCTTAAAGTTGGCGAGATGAAATTTTAAGCAGCTTAATGATTTTTTTTTCCAGAATTTACATTAAACAGAGTGTGTCACGCACTGTAACGAGCTGAGAGGCAATATACACACACAACTGACGCATCCTTCCTCTGCTCTTTTATTCTGGATGAATATGCAGATTAACTGAGTGGCGACCAATCAGATTGTTGATGTGTGGCACACACAGTTTTTGGCGTTTTAACACAGGAAAGAACACGGAGCGAGAAATATTACAGTTGATAAAACTTTTTTTATTACATTAGATTAGTTTTTTTTAGATTTTTTACTGTTTAACAACTATATTAGCCTGCACTTTTGCTTGCAAACTGGCCTTGACCTCTTCACACACTTTCTCTCTTCGCACCTGCCTGTGTTTTAGTGATGTGCCCGGTAATGAAAACACAGAGATGGCTTAAATAGTGCACAGCTTCTGCAGATTTTGGAAATATGTACAAAAATAAGAAATAAAAAAAACAGAAAAATGGCAACACCTTCCTAAAAGGGGGCATTCGTGGCTGGACGTTAGGGAGCTGGCCCTGTGACCGGAAGGTTGCTGGTTCGATCCCCAGTGCCGACAGTCCATGACTGAGGTGTCCTTGAGCAAGACGCCTAACTACCAATTGCTCCCGGGGCGCCGTGGATAGGGCTGCCCACCGCTCCGGGCAAGTGTGCTCACTGCCCCTAGTGTGTGTGTATTCACTGGTGTGTATGTGGTGTCTCACTTCACGGATAGGTTAAATGCAGAGGTGGGATTTCCCCGTTTGAGGGATTAAAAAAGTAGAACTTAAGAAGCACACAAATCTTTGCTACGCTTACATTTTCAAAAACTTCACATCTTTGCGTTATTAGTGTTTTTTACCGGTTACCATCCTGAATCCTGTGAAGAGATCGGAGTTGTACGTTTCTCCTGAACAGAGAATTCCTACTGAATATGTTTGTTTACATCTAAACGATTGAATTATTGAGAAGCTGTAATTAAATGCTAAATGACACAATCATTTAAAAATCACCAGGCGTCTTTTTCTGTGCGTTTTTACCGTTCAGGTTTTGTTTTCCAGACAAAGACCGTCATGCTGCAGTGTGGTCGTTGCCCCTTTAAGAGCTGTTTTGGGTTCGCACGTGCTCCTCTTCCACGACGGGAGGGGGGGGTAACACACACTCGGCTCGCGCTTGACCGAGAGTTACCTCTTAAAGCGGCAGCGCCGCTCGCGCTATAAAAGAGTGGAGGGACGAAAAAAAGTACAACACAAACATCAGAGAGGCGAGAGGAGCGTGACGGCTGGCGCAGAGGAGACTGGGCTTCTCCTCCACTCTTTCTCTGAAGGAACTACAGTTTATGAAAAGAGAAAGGAGCTGCTGCGGCTCGGGGGTGAGTGGAAGCGTTTTTGGGGGCTTTTCTGTGGAAACGACGCCGAGCTGTTAAGTTCTGTGCGTTGATGAAACGCGGCTGTCCCGTGTTGAAAGGCGCCTTCCAGCTCAGCGTTTAAGTTTAACCTCTTTTGTCAGGAAAGACTTGTGGCTTTCAGCTTTGTTTTGCTGAATTTCTTCAGCCAAGTAGCTGTAACGTTAACCGTGACACGTTCATCGGGACAGTAAGTGCCTTTTCTTCACTGACAGGGATTTTTAAACACTTTTTGTGGTAAAAGATGCTAAAGGTGAACCGAGCGTCTCCTTCGAGTTTTCCCGTTCCACCTTAAACGGTGCAGCAGTCGAGCATCCGTCTGTCTGTCCGTCTCCGTTAGCTGCGCACAGAGTTGAGTTATCATCTTACAGGGTCGAATTAACGCGGACAGCGTTTAATTCGTTCTTACGGCTCCATTTGTGTCCGTTGGCTGGACCCGTGTGAGGGCTGACGGTGTTAATGCAACACGGGGTTTTTTGTGCTGTGAGGAGTCTTGAGCGAAATGAC